>NW_015629044.1:110062-129377 GCF_001515625.1 Sinocyclocheilus rhinocerous
AGTCAGGTGTAGCTAATCACCTTCTCAATGGCACACAAAGCCATTTGACTTTCAACTGTTATCAGCCGTGTTCATTTTGATCAGCTCAGCATGAAAATAACTTTTTCAGTACTTGGTAGTGCAACTGAAGCAAACAATCAACTATGGGTGGCAAGAAGCATGGAGGTGCTAATATCCTGTTCTGGGGGTGTTTCTCTGCAGCAGGGACTGGAGCACTTGTCAGGATAGAAGGAAAAGTAGATGGGGCAAAATACAGTCAAATTACTGAGGAAAATCTGCTGCTCTCTGCCACAAAGTTGTCAATTGGAAGAAGGTTTACCTTCCAACATGTAACCCAAAGCACACAGCAAAACTGAGCACACAGTGGTGGAAGGAGAAAAAGGTGAATGTCCTTGCATGGCCTAGTCAGAGCCCAGACTTAAACCCCACTGAAAATCTGTGGAGTGGTTCAACAAAATACTGACACAAGGCGGTGATCCATTTTCCAACTCAGTGATTCTGTTTTTTCTGTTTTTTTTTTCCTGACATGTTGGTGTTATATCTTTCACTTGGATGTTATAAGTTGCACTGAGTAAATACAGCTGGATAAAACAAAATCTGTGTCCGTCTTCATTTCAGGCTGCAAAGCAACAAAATGTGATCATTTTAAAAGGGAGGGATTCTTTTCTATACCCACTATATATATATACAGTCAACATTTGAAGTGGATCAAAAAAATTCATCAAAGTTGTCCTGAGACAAGAACGGGTATTGTTTGATTTTAGGACAACTTTGATGAAAGGTTGCTAGGGGTGCATTGATTGATCGCCTACTGATTGCTTACGGTAATCGATAATCGCTTTGGGAAGTTTGACATACATAAGGCCGCTTCACATACAGCTCACAAATTCAGGCTTGTGCTGAGTGTAAGCTATTGTGCAACAATTGCCCCACTGTAAAAAACAAAAATGCATTGCATTATCAAACATTTAGGTGAGATAATTATATATTTTTGAAAAAAAGTGTCTAAAAAAAGCCCCCACCCCTTCCCTCCACACCTCAAATTAAAAAATAATTTTCAAAAATGAAATTCAGGCCCTGAATGAATGTCTGTAAAAATCCATATTGGAGCATCAATATAAATAATTCTACATGATAAAAAGAAGGCCTAAAAAAATATTGTTATCTGTGATCGTATCAGCAGATACTGCTTCCTGTGATCGATGATCGGTGATCGGCTCCAAAAATCCTGATCGGAGCACCCTTAGTGAAAATTATAACTTTCCCCCAGTTGTAACCATTTTTCAACAACAACCAACATTTTGACACTAATAAAGTTACCAAACATTAGTACACTTGGTTACCAAGGATACAACACTGACAGTGAAGAACAAGCCTGACATGAAATGAGACGTGACTTGAAGAAAAAAGTTACACATGAGAACAGAATAAAATTACTGTGAGTCATTTTCAATCAAGCAAATGTTAATGTCAAATTCTGCAAAAAGTGTGAAAATAATACTGAATTGTATGTATTAAAGTGCTCCTATTATGCCTTTTTGAATATTACCTTTCATGCAGTGTGTCATGTAGCTGTATGTGAACATAAACTATCTGCAAAGTTGTATAAATAAAGTTTTTTGACCTTGCATGCATGTAAACCTATTTTAGGAGACTCATAAAACAATATTAGCAACCTTAAAAATGGCATAATAGGGGCACTTTAAGACTACATAAAATGCTAGCTATGAAATTTGCTTTATCAAGACAAAGAAAAAGCCTTTTTATTCCAATAAATGTTATGGTGGTGCAAGATTTATTCACCACAGTTCAGGGAGAAAAAACTTTGATAGAACACTATTTGATAGCAAAAAAATGAAATAAACTAGCGTGATTGAAAAGTGCTTTAATAAGAGAATTTCTAAAACTCCACCAGCACAAAAGTGCCCTTAGTTGAAGAAACACTTCTAAAGAAAAGAAAAGGTCAAGTTTTGGTCATACACTTTCAAAATAAATATCTTGAGTGTATATGTACACCAAGTTCTGCTTAAACAGGCATATGTGCTGGCAGACTCTCAGGTGAAAAGCTAAATGAAATAATAAAAGAGTGAACAAGCTCAGTGCTTGTGACTCCTGACACCGCTGCTCGAGAGCACAATGGCCTCTGCAGAGGAAAAAGAGAGGCTGCTAAAGACAGAAAGGGAGGGAAGGAGGGGGTGAAGGCAAAAGGGTGGGAAAGGGACACAAAGACCTTCTTTGTTCCCTGCTCATGCTCTCTTTTGTGGAGGCAAAGAATGGCTGCATTCCACTGGGTGCTGTCAGTCCCTTAAGCTCTCCAGATAGAGAGAGATGACAAGGAAGCCATTCCTTCACATATCACCTAATAAACACACATCCAATGTCACTTCAATATGAACACACACGCACACACCATTGCACTCATTGGTAAATCACTCCAGACTTTTAGGAAAGCTGATTCCTCAAAGGTAATAAAAAAGACAGAAGCACTGCAACAGCAATCACACTGTGTTCAGTCCAGTCAGCCAATTAGGAGGGTGTTGCCATGGCAACCAGGTGTTGGTGCGGCCCGTGGGAAGAAACCTGCAGGTGATTGGAGTGGACAAGATCGTAAGACCAGCAAACTCACAGCGGGAAACAGCACAGTTATGTATTGTTAGATTTACAGTTACAGCGATTGGTGTAGCTGGAACTATTTAGGGGACAATCAATATCGGTATAGGACATGACTTAATGAAACGGCTCATAGTGGCAAAAAGAGACATTTTTGGTGTGGTCTGAAATTTAGCTTGGATTTATTTTGGTCTGGTGGGTATATCTGTGCAACAGACTCATTCAGAAGTACAAGGAAAGTGCAAGATTTGCTTAAGACGATTTTGCAGGAAATCATTTGATGAGTAAAGGAGAAAGAATTGCATTTTGTTTTGATGAATGTACTGAAACATTTTTTTTTTTATGCAGACAAGAAGATGCATTGCATCAGTTTGCTGGGGAATCATAATGGTACGCTGTAGCTCTAAGTAGCTCAGATGTAGGAATGAAGGAAAAGGGACAATAAACAGATCCGCTAACAGGTACATTCCTGGATGCAGCAGTGAGTGAATAGACCACAGGCAGCACTTTCCAGTCACGCAATTGTATAACAAAATCACTCATAACGCAAGCGTTTCCTGGCTTGCACACAGTAAATCCGACATTCTCACACATCTTATTTTATATACTGAAAGCATAGAGCTCTATGGCAAGAATAGATATAATGTGTTCAGGAACACAGTTTCTTATAACCTTGATTTTTGTTCCTCTAAGAATGACTGATTCAGTAGGTCAGGCAGATCAAATTTATAAGCTCATTTTATTACAAAGTCATCCTGAAACCACTTCATATTAATTAGCTTTGAATTAGTAAGACAGCGCTACACATTCATACGCCTTCCTCATTCCTTAAAGGTGAAGTGTGTAATTTCTAAACCATTAGCAGCACCGAATAAAATTGCAAAATTGACTGTTTTCAGACTGCTTTGCCAAACTTTTCCTGTCTGCCATTGTTCAGTCAAAACAGGCAGTCATGCTCCAAACTTATAGGATTCAAAATTAACTTTGTACCACATTTAACTGGCAATAAATATTTCATATCAGCCATTTACACTTGTTTCTCATAGCTGGTGCTTGATGAGTGTCCATTTTGAGCTGTGCTTACACTACTGGTTCAGCCAGATGCTGAGACTTCTGAACGCTCAACATGGAGGGCAAACTTCCTCCACTGACCACAGTGTTGCCAGACATACGATGATTATCGTATTTGTACGATCATTTTTACCTCCGTACGATATACGATCAGTAATGAAAAAAATCCCGTAATGTACGATAATTTCTGAATTTCTGAACATTTTTCTTTTTCTAAAGTCAATTACAATGCTCATGATAACTTTTGTTAACTCTACAATAAGTAAATCCACTTCACCAGATAATTACTCTTCAACAGTGATGCTATAGAGCTACTGCAAAAAGACAAAGGTTCAAAGACAAAATTCTAAAGATGGCTGCACACTTGTTTCTCTCACGCATAAGGTCTGTATTTGTACAATTAGATACCAATGTCATACATGTCCTAGCAACAAGGCACAGGTTTTTACATGAGTTTGTTGTGTTAGGAACTTCAAAAAACTGGTAATGTGTGATCCTTAGCCGTTTAGAGTATGATGCCCAGTGTTTTAAAATCTGTTTGGATTTTAAAAGTCTTGTAGATTCAGTCCATTCCAGACTACCTTTGCCAACATCTAACAGTCAAAAGTTCATCTAAAAAAAAAATCTTTAGCAAATCAATGTTGTGATGCCTTCAGTTATAGCCCTGAAATTTGATTTGAGGTTTTAGTGTTGTATTTTTAATTTATTTAAACAAAACTGTATACAGAATATCAACACCAGCTATTTATCTGTTCTTTGGCCATAACATTAATTAACTAAGAATTTGAATATCCTTGCATCCCTAGCTCTGCTCAACTTTTTTTGGTCAGAAATCGCTGATTCTCAATGAAAATGAATGATATGCAGTCACTTTGTCACTGCAAATCTCTGTCAGTGTGAACGCCCCATTACTTACAGCTGTCTCTGCAAATTAAGCTGGGAAAGGAGAAAGTATTTTTGCACTGATAAAAATCACAGAGAATTAATAGTCTCTCTTTCATCTCAGCAGTAAGCTAGAACCTTAGCATTGCAGTGCAGGCCCGGCATGAGGAGAAGAGTCATGTTTGGCGCTGTAGTAAGCCTTTCAGCTGTCCAGACAATTAGGCTTCAAACAGCGAGCAGATTAATGAAGGAACATTTCAGGACGACTTTGGCTGAAGCCCGCCTCTCCCTGAAACTTGTCTGAGTCAGGGGCCTGGAGATGGGAGGCTAGCGGAGATGCCAGGCGAAAGCTGTATTTGTCAGCATTTACATCCCTGCCTGAGGATCTGACTAATCTCTCTTTCTTCTATCCAGCCACTTCCTCTGTCTTACAGAAGCCAACAGCTAAACTGTTGCCCAAGTGGGCATCATTCAGCAGTTCACGCCGATCTATAGACACCACAGTAGTCCTTTGTCTAAATGTTCTACCTCACTTGCTCCCACATTAATTTTCTCTTGCTCAACAGTACATTTACCAATCCTTTTGGAGTTTAAATGGCATAATACTTCTCATATGAAGATCAGATGGAGGTTTGGATGCCATTATCCAGATCCTGGAAACATTCTGTCATCAAAGTCATGGGTTTCTGTCAAATGTTCTTCCAGTCTTCTCAGAAAGCTCTACGACAAATGCCCCCCCCCCCACCCACACACACACTGATTCATGCAAGCACCCTACACCCACACATTAGAAAGAGTAAGAGAGAGAATGACGCTGGATCTAAAAAACAGCTTGTGGCAAATACGCATCGACTCGCATTTAAGTATTTTACGATGCAGTAAAATCTCAAAGTCCTTTGGGACTCTGCAAAGTGTGGTGGTTAAGATCCTCAATGACATTATCCAACACGTTTATCTGCCTTTGAGGCATTGTAATGCACGCACACACCACAACAGGTGATGCAGCAGGGAAATGAGGAAGTGTTCTGATCTAAAGGACGCGATCTGAACTAGCAAATCACATGCAGTCTGTGAGGTTGCTGTAGTTCAGCAGTCTGTGTGTGAACGGTGGCTGTTTATTCAGTGATACATCAATATCTCACACCACTCTTGGCAGGACTGTGCACTGGCCTTCTGCCTACTATGCAAATTTCAGATATTGATTTGTGTCAACCAAGAGCACTCTGAAACAGGACATCATCTGTGAGTGTTATACATGGATTGAAATTTGTCTGTACCACGCTACCTAGCACAAAACACCCTGTGTAAGCAAATATACGATTCAAGGAACAGTTCCCCCCAAAATGAAAAAACTGTCAACATTTAATCACCATCATGTCATTTGAAAACTGTATGACTTTATTTCTATCCATGAAACACAAAAGGAGAAATTTAGAAGATTGCCCTAGGTGCTCTTTTCCACACAATGGAAATGTGGAAAAACAGTGAAAAAGTAAAAAAGTATGAGAGGACTGTCTTGTGTAAAGCTATACAACAGATTTGTGTGTGGAACAGACTGATTTTTCCCCCACATTTTGTGTATATGTGTGTGTGTGTTTATGTGTGTGTGTGTGTGTGTGTGTGTGCGCGTTTTTGTGACAAATGAGGACATAAATTTGTATAATGACAAGGGTATGACATAGGTATTACAAGGAGAATGTGACTTTTCAGGACATTACCCCATGTATGTACTTTTCAAAACGCATATAAATCACACAGAATGGAGTGTATTGAAAATCTGAAATAGCACAAAGTTTCCTGTGAGGGGTAGGTTTAGGGGTAGGGTTGGTGTAGGGCAATAGAATATACGGTCTGTACAGTATAAAAACCATTACGGCTATGGGATGTCCCCACTTTTCACAAAAACAAACCTGTGTGTGTGTGTGTTGATTCAAGAGAGTGACCATACATCTAAGTTTAGTTGGATTTTCTTTGTTTATTTATTTATTTATAATCATGTAATCATAATCATTTAATTATTCAGTTTAATCATATTATAATTTTACTTATTTTCCTTGCACTTGCAATGCGTGTTTACCAATGATTTTGAGGTTTCAATGGATATTTGTCTTCACAAGTTAGAGATAGAGAATGTCTCCATTTCAAGGTTTTCATGGCTTTTGGTTTGGTATAATAACACGTGTTGAATTTGTACTCGACAGATAAGCATTGAAACATGTACACCTAAGATTACTCAAAGATTACTTTTTTTTTACATATATAATCAACACTTTGTCTCCTGCTTTCTGCTCATGGCATCCACTGTCAACCTCTTAAATTGACAAAAGACATTTGGTAACACTTTATTTCGATAGTCCACTTTAGACATTCTATTAACATTTAGTTAATACAGTTTTGGGTACCAAAATACAGTTTTGTTTGATTTTTTATATGAGGCAAGACTTGGTTCTGGGTAGAGATCGACTGATATATCGATTTACCGATATTTTTCCTGACATTTAAGCATTTTACCATAATCGGATATCGTTTTGTAATATCGGATTCACCGATAAACGCCGCCATCTTGTGGGTGTTTTGAGAATTGCGTGCAGGATCGCCATTGCAGCGCATCTGAGGGGAGACGAGACAACAACAATGGCATGGTGCAGGTACTTGATTTGATGTAGTTAGTAAACTTTATTTAACATAACAGCCATTTATGCACAAATTAGATGCATTACATAAATGCCTGATATGTAGTTTATGCAGCTTGGCTCTAAGAAATAGAGACCAACTCATATGACTCCTGTCCTTTATTTATTTTCTCCATTTTGTCTTTATTTTTCTTATTGTTAATATTAGTGTTGTTGCTGTTGATGCTTTTTATAAATAAAATGTTTTTTTTTATTGTTGTAGTATGAAGATTAATTTTGACATGAAAGATTGCTAATTTTCAACACTTTAAAAAAAAAAAGATGACTGAAAAGAAGAAAAACCAAAGTGAAGTATGTTCTTACTTCACTCAGTCATTTATTTACTTTATAACAGTAAATAAATATCGGTTCTGCATATCGGTTATTGGGCACATAAACATGCAAATAATTGGTATCGGTATCGGTTATAAAAAAATCAATATCGGTCGATCACTAGTTCTGGGTATCAGACAAAACTCTGCTGACTACTGGATCCAGTGTTCCTGCCGTGGAGATCCCATCCTACACTACGACAGATCAAATCTTTTTCACATATATTCAGATATAGTGCATAAAGATGCAGTCAATTGACATCAAAAGCATAGGTTCTCTCGGCTCTCATAACCGTGTCAAGTGAGAATGTGACATATGGTTTTGCGCACAAGACAAATAGACCACTTTTATGATGCTTTTTGTCCTTTTTGGAGATCCACTGCATCCATTATTTTTCACTTCATTGTCTAGAAAAGAGAAATGCAAACGTTCAGCTTTCTCATTTCATGAAAGACAGAAAGTCACACGAAACTGGAACATGAGGGATTCAAAGATTTTATTTTTTGGATCAACGAAACTACCCTTAAATATCATTTAAACAAGCATACACTTGCACACCAACACAAACATGAATTTATACCCGTTTACAGAGACAAACACACAGACATAGACTCCCAGTCAAGTCATCTCAGGCGTTCACATGAGTACATGAGAAATGCCAGAGCCCAGGGGGGTTAGCAACACGTAATGACTAACATGAAACAAATGACTCCATGTCTGGGCATAAATCACAGGCCAAACAATAATGTGCATATTAAACTGAAAAACTGTCAGGGAAAATGGCATCATTAAAATTTAGAAGCAGTATTGGATATGTTTGCCTCCAAGAATGAAATCTTTCTGCCTCATGATTAGAAGGGAACGTCAACACTTGAACATTAAGAAATGCTATTGTATTTGCAGTGCTGCTGATGTTTGTATGTGCTGCCATACCTTCACCTCACCATCACCCAAAATGCATTTGCCTTATCCTCAACCTCTCTTACTTGTTGTTGTCCTGCCTTATGTTCTCTCCTCACTTCCAGGCTTTTCTCCCCCCATATCTATTTCACTCCACTGTTCTTCTTCCTTCTCTACTTTTTCCCCTGTTTCTCCATCCGCTTTGTCCTGGAACCCTCCCTGCTGTTTCCTCAAGAGACTCGTGCCCTTAGAGCCACAATGAAATATCACAAAGCTCCCTTGTGCACATGTACCCGAGAGAGCTGCATCCGGAACAGATCCGCACACACATGACCATGGGGTATGACCTGAGGTTCCAGCAATAGATCATCATTACAGGGCCTTTAGCTAAAGCCTAGAGTCACAGGCAGCTCTCTGTCTACAGATAGAGAGATATAAGAGGCGTGAGCCGAATTAAAAGGAGCAGCTACATGTATCAAAGGCAGAAGCCCACCAGCACATCTTCAAAGGCTTTTTTTACCCTATCCCTCTCTCGCTCTGTTACGTCCTAAACAGTTTCCATAGTTTCCTTATACACCTCATGTCTCCCTCATGTTCTCTCAAACTGTTTTATTAGTTTTTTTCCTTTATTTTCTGCCTGTCTGATTTACCTGGGTGACATTTTAAAGTAGGTATGTCACCATGCCAGTAGTTGATACCAATACTACTAAAACGTTCACAATTCTCTGTAGCATTTCTGCTAACAGAAAAACACACATATATATATGGTTTCGTTTAATAAAATAGATCGTTTAATAAAATTCAGTTAAATAAAATGGTAAAATTATTCAATTAAATATATGTAATTATACAAAAATATTACATAATATTATAATTTATTATATGAACCATACATTTAAATTGTAAAATTAAATTGAAACAAATATATGATGTATAATAAATTCACAAAAAAAATTCATAAAAAAATAAAAACATATTAATATCCTAAGCTTTTCCAAAGTAATTATGCAAGTAAACAATCAGTTTAGTATCTAGTGCATTCCCATGTAAAAGCATAAAACTTCAGGTATATGCCTCCCAACGAAGCAAAGCAGGAACAAGCAACTCAGAGCTGAGACACCACCTCCCAGTCTCCTGACTATGCCGTGACTCAAGCTCTTCTTTCTCACTCCATAACAATCTCTGATTTCCCCTTTCTAGTAAGCAAACGACTGCAGGCCTCACAAAACAACAATCAGATAAGAATTGGTGTAAAAATAGAAAATGCGTTCATTATTCTGTAGTGTATGTACCCTTTAATTTTCTCATTCAGCACTGACAAGTGACAGCATCAGCAGCACGAGTCACTGAATGTCTAATCTAAGGGCTTAGGGATGCTGTCAACCTATTGTGATGAATGAGAATGCTAAGAGAAAGCAACCAGAGCGTTTCAAAACCCTTCAAACAGTGTTGAATACTTAATTCGAATTGGTCAGTCGTGGTGTTCTGCGGTCAAATATTTTGTATAATAGCTGCTGTATTGTTTTTACAGTTGTCCCTGGCAACTGATTTCCTACATAGCTGTGCTAGTGTTGTGTTTTTTGCACTCTTTTTTTCCCTCACATATTAAAATGATTCCAACTTAAATCAATACTTAATATCCGGGTCTCTACAGAAATGTTGTTCCATCATTGCGCAAAGCAGATTAGCTGCAGCTCTGGTCCTGTATGGCCTCAGGGAACATCAGTCTGTGATTTGTCCGAGGTGTTTTCACTGGCAGGCAAACTCTCAAATTCTCTGAAGATCTGTTTATCAGCCTGCAAGACTATAAAGTGCTAGAAAAATAAGCTCCGGATGGGAACAATTTCTCATGCAGCACAGAGAGTGTGACAAACAGGATGTCGCTTCAGATATTTAACAAAAACTGTGAATTCAAATTAAATTAATCAAACTTCAAGCTAATAGACTCGAACCTGCATCTGTTTACCTTTTGATGACACAGATGCAATTGAACAATGTACTTATGTTAGTCTTAATATTCCGTTTTATTAAATTAATAGGAAGAATCATTTACTCTCCCTCATGTTTGTCAGATTTTCAAGCATGTTTGTCAAACAAGATTCCCAGCAAACACGACAACTTAAATTTCATATGGCTTAAGAAAACTTGGAAAAGTGCACAAATTTGATAGACTTTTATGATGATTTTATGATACATTTTATAAGTTTATATATTTAAATAAGTATAAACACATTTTATGAAAATACATTTAAAATTAATATGCAAGAACACACTGCTTAAGGAATAAATTAAAACTAATTTAAAATGTGTAAATAAAAAAAAAATAAAAAAAACAATGAAACACACTCATGCATTTATTAATCTTAAGCCCTCGGATGGTAATTGTTTCTCATGTGAACGTCTGTAAAATGAATAAATTTCCATGGCACCTCAGTCATAAAACACATGGATTCGGATGGTGATTTATTCACAGTGGAGAAGCGAGTTCTGTGATCCTACAAACCCCAAAAAGGTGCTGCTCACATGGCCAGTCACATGATTACTGTAAATAAAATGTCAATTGGAATAATATGAATAAATCTAAGTCTTGCATTTTATCTCTCAAAATGATGGATGTCATTAAAAATGTGGGCATTAGCAGAAAGTTAATGCAACCTCTTATTTACATAAGGTAAACATAAAGCTGCTTGGTTTCTATGTTTATGTATGTAATAGTGGGCCTATATAATACATATTTTAAAATTGTATTGCATACCTGTTGCTGCCATAATAATCACCCATTTCAAATGTCCCACTCGCTGTGGTGGAGCAGTTATGGAATATTGTTCTTGTAAATACTTTCCAGCATTTCAGTATTTTTTTTTTCAGTAATAAATATACATGCAAATTACAGCGAAGTGCAACAGTTACCGTAAGGTGTTCGGCAGTGGTCAAAAAGGATTTAAACATTGAATTTTGAATCGCTTTCTTCTTGTAAACTCAGAGATGTGGATTCGGACAGCAATTAAATTGCCATACAACCTTGGGGTTTGTTAAAAAACAGTAGGTAATTCGGCCGGGGATTTTTACGCGGGTTTTGGGAGAAAAACACTCTGGATTCGGACGGCAATAAAATCACTGACTAACCCCTGTAAATGTTGAAAATCGCTTACGTCCCCATGAGAAACAATTACTGTCTGAATCGGGCTTTAGTGTATGTTGAATTCAACATTTACAAATACATTATTAAATTTAAAAAATGTGTAAATAAATGTAAAAAAAATTAATTAAATAAAAAACTAAAATGCAAAAATAATTAAAATGAAATAACCAAATTATTAAATTCTCAAGTTTTTATAATTTTAATGCTTTTATGGTGCATTTTACAACTTGTCGGCCACTGGGCCCATCCAAGTTCACTGCATAAAAAAAGAGCAGCATAAACATTCTTCAAACCGTTCCTTTTCATGTTCCATGGAAGAAAAAAATGTTTGTACGGTTTTGGAAGACATGAGGATGGGTAAATGATAATGACAGAATTTATCTGAGAGCGCATTACCCCTTTAATAAGAGTTTTATAGTGTTAATTAAGCTTACAAATGAAATGAAAGTTCTGCTTATTTTATTAGCTATCAAATGTTTAAATGAGACTGAAATGCGTCATGCTTATTGAAGTGAGGTGATTCATTTATCTTCATGCAGCATTTCTGTCATGATGCTGTTCAGATGAACAGGTGCTGTGTTGTTTCTGATGAATCGATTTAGATTGAGCTTTGAAGATGGATTGATCTAATCCTCTGATCTCTTGCATCAGGCCTCTTGTGTACAAACAGCCTTAAACACTAAAGAAACATATGGTTATATCTGTCAGCACAAAATCCAAGAGGCCTTTTGGGAAAGAGGAGAATGTGGAAAAGAAAGAGACAGAATAGAAATTGTGGGTGCCTGTATCTCAGCTCAAACCCAACTTTAGGATGAAGTGGGCGTAGCACGTTAACAAAGCAGAGGTACATCCACCTCTTCAAGGCGATCTCATTATTTTACACTGGCCTCTTAACCGGCACTGATGCTTTAACATCCCACTGAGTTTTACAGACACCCCTCTCCCAGCGCATTTGGTACGACCCAGACACCCACACAGCGCTGAGGCTCTCCAGTGGGACTGGGCTGTTGTTGAGCGATGCAGGGGGTGAAGTCGGAGGGGGAGTCTAGTCTTCTGCTGAGTAAATATTGACGCTGAAACCTGATGTGGAAGCAGAGCTGTGTGAAAGAAGGGAATGACAGAGGAGAACACTGGGGACTTCACAGCAACAGTGTTAAGCTACCCTACTTCACAAGGCATTCATACAGGACAGGCTGTTGCGTTAAAAACAGCACAATGACATAGAACAGAACAGGTTATTCAATTACCTGAACAAATCTTCAAGAATATGATTACAGCTGTCGCAATTAATCACGGAAAGTGCAGATTACAGCTTTTCACGTACTCTTGTGGCAGCACAGTTTCTGCTCATTTTTGTGTGCTTTTTGTGGTAACACTTTAAAATACGGTTCCATTTGTTAACATTAAACAAACAATGAAAATATTTCTAAAGCATTTATTAATAATAGTTTTTGTTAATTTCAACATTTACTAATACATTGTTAAAATCAAAAGCTACATCTGTTAATATTATTTGATTTGACCTATACTATGAACTAACATGAACAGTTCCATTTTTATTAACTAATGTTAAAAAGTATTTAAAAATACTGTAACAAATGTATTGCCCATAGTTATTGATGTTAGTTAATGTATTAATGGGACAAATGGGAGTTTACTATTAAAGTGTTACCTTTTTTTGAAGTTTAACCTATTTTAACCAACAATATACAAGTTGTGAATGCAATGGTAAATGATTTCAGTGTACACCCAATATGCACTGCAAATGTGCTATGCAACAAAGCTAGAGGAATCCCATTAGTACACTGATGTATAAAACAGTATAAGTGTAATGAGCATAGGAGTAGCTTAACGTTTGAGCTTGGGGGGTGGAACTGAGCCGATCTCGATTCCGGGTCGATTAGGTCAGTCACACTTTTAAACACATTTTAGTTTTGCTATAGTAAATCTACAAATTCACACTCCGTGTAACTTATTCAAGTGATTTTACTATGATTACATGGAGCAATAAATGCATAAGGTTGTCATGGCAATCAGATACATTGCACGGCTGTGCTTCTATTTTGCCACACTAAACATAGCAATGAACACAATAGAGCCCGGTCTCATGAAATTGCGTATAAATAGTACACCAAATAAAAATGAAAACTCATGGTATTGATACGCAAAAATGGACTTTGGCGTGCATATGATACGCATGTGTTTGGCGTGCATATAATACACAGTTTTCGCATGCATATGATACGAAATTTGATTCTGATTATTTTTAGGTTTTGTTCATAAATTAAAATAACATTCTTAAATTAAATAACATTTGGATGTAAATGATATACATAAATGTAGAACACTGAGCCGCCAAAATGGCTGCGTCCTGTGGATCACCTTTATCTGACTGTCCGGCATCGGAATCTTCAGCTGACTTGTTTCGTTATCTCCAGATTTCTCTGCAGTTCATGTATGTTGTAAAAAATGCTGAATATCCTTTTATGCCACACAGCAGGCAAGAATTATATCCGGTGTTGGGAAGGTTACTTTGTCAATGTAATAGGTTACAGATTACAAGTTACTCTTACTACTTACAAGTTAATGTAATAAGTAGTGTAACTTTTCAATTACTTTAATAAAGTAATGTAACTGATTACATTTGATTACTTTTTGATTACTTTTCTAAATTTCTAATGTTTTCAACTGTTAATAATTTTCAAACATGTAAACCATGCAGGGTTAACCTTACAGTAGTAAGATTATAATATTGTAATTTTAAAAGTGACATCGGATGAAAAATTCACTTTTACATGGTGTTTGCATATGAATGTGTCTTAGCAGTGTGTGAACACAACTAACCTACAATGATAAAAATCCATAAAAAACCTAAACAGTCAAGCTGTTTTGATTTACTGAGCAGTATGACCTCAGGCCCCACCCACGACCGCTGACGGACTGTCCCGTATTTGCATATCTCCGCCCTCAGCCAGTTGTATGCTGCATTTTCTCTGCGCTCGAGCAATTGTAGTGACAACAGTCTTGTAAGCAATGCAGGTGTTTTGAAGTTGGATTTAGAAGAACATCCCGACATCAGAGCCACTGAGGACAAAGTGGGTTAGTTTTGTTTTTGATGGTAATGCACCACCGAATACACCTAAATTAGTTTATGTCTGCGCAAATCGTTTTACTCCAGACTGCTTTCTGAATGAGGGACAATTCAATGCAGGTTTTGCTAAAAAATTCAAACTCAAGGATGGATCAGTACCCACTGTTTGTGATCCAGCTGCACCTCCAGAAGAAGTAAGTCTCACACTTCATATTTTTTATAATTACTTGCAAAACGCCTTTGCTCTTCCACGGAAGAGAGGGGCGGGGGGAGCAGAGCTCATTACCATTTAAAGGGACATGCCCCGAAACGAGCTGCTGTGAACAGAGATTATCATTTAAAGAGACATGCAGACATGCTCAAAGAGACATTTCATGAAGACCCTAAAGAATCATGCCAACTTGTGGAAAATGGGCCTCTGATGTCCTCTTTAAAGCACAGTCTCCACAAAATCAGACTTACTTGAGATCAATCTGAGGTTAATCACAGATTTAAAATCATAAAAGAAATA
Organism: Sinocyclocheilus rhinocerous; assembly: GCF_001515625.1. Taxonomy (NCBI): domain Eukaryota; kingdom Metazoa; phylum Chordata; class Actinopteri; order Cypriniformes; family Cyprinidae; genus Sinocyclocheilus; species Sinocyclocheilus rhinocerous. The sequence continues at coordinate 125,275 of NW_015629044.1, forward strand.
GTTTAATAGCTATGATACTGTTTTTGAAATCATATCTTTGCATAGCTATGACAGGAAACACTGGTAACTCACAATGCCTGGGAAAAAATTAAAAATTAAAATTAAAAGTTAATCTTAAAAAAAATAAAGCATATACATAAACCCAAAATAGGAAATAAAACAGTTATCGAATAAGCATGTGTCCTATTCTGTCCTATGTGTCCTATGTCCTAAGCTCCTGAAACATTGGTGTCTCGTATTTTAGAGCAGTCAGTGCATTTTGGGAATGCATCAATTCAATCTGTGTGTTCTTGTGTGTGGGAAAAAAATTCAGATGTAACCCCCTTTGTAATCATTAACATTTTCATAAGTAACTGTAATTTAATTACATATTTTTTACAGTAACTGTAACTGATTACAATTACATTTATTTTGTAATTAAATTATGTAATTCCGTTACATGTAACTAGTTACTCCCCAACACTGATTATATTATACCACTTGTTACGCAAATGAGATTGAGGGAGACATTATTAGGCTAAGTTTGATTTGATTTATTAATTTACTTACATATATTTAAATGTATTATTAACTACATTATATGCATATTTACTTCTTATTTGAAAATATTTATTTATTATTGTTCTTTATAAAATATTTAGTAAAGTCGCTGGGGGGGCCATGTCCCCCTGGCCCCCCCACAAGCTACGCCCATGGTAATGAGATGTATAAAATTTAATTCTAAAGTAATTCAGAAACCATTCTCAGCTTGTTTTGGATGAATAACAAATATTATATGCACTTGTCTAAAAAGACAACTTTGACAAAAAAGATTAACGGAAAGTTTGTTAAATACATATTAAATATACAGTAATATATAGTTTAAATATATTTATAATCATGCCGATCCAAACCGTCTAGCACATTTACATCAAAAAACAAATTAGAAACAGCACAGAGATTCAACAACATGTCCTGTGTAAACGGTCCCTATTACTGTGTGACCAAGGGAACTAGAGAGAGAGAGAGTAACTGAGACAAAGAAATGAGGTGGAAAGAGGCAGAGTGAACGTTTCCCTTGTATTCATGGGTGCCTTATCCCTAAGGGGACTGTAAAAATAGCAATACTTAACATGGTCTATTTAACCATGAATGCCCTGAGATGAAGGCATATTAGACAGTTTCCCTAATCACTTGTTGCGATTCACATGACTACCTGCGCCCTGTGGCTGTCTCTTCCCTCACAAAGACGAGGGGAGGTGGGTGAACTCTGCATTGTTTCTTCACAAGACCACTCTGGATCTCGCCGGGGATGCTGACGTTAGCCCAAGACAAAAACCTGCTTTCGTGTCGACTCTTGAGAGCCACTGGCATCTCATTACAGAAAAATCTTGGAAGAAGGGGTTATGATAAAGTTGCCGTCACTTAGACTTAGAATGTTCTTCTTAAAATGAAAAAGGCTAATTTATATCTGGATAACCACAGTTGGAAGACTGTACTGTACAGCCACAGTTTTTGCTAAGTTACATCTGGCACAACATCAAGAGGACAAATTAGGTACATCAGAGACCACAAAGGCCTCTTCATATATTACAAAATCTCACAGCAAATGCAAGACATTGGACCCACTTTAGAAAAAGAGTGAAAAAGAATGAAAATAATTTGTTATAAACTAATCGTACCTCTCTCTCTTTATCACACACACATTGTTTCACTTTCCCTCACTCTCACTCTCAGGACAGCTGAGCTGGATGCTCCCCAGCTGAGTGGGGACAGATGGTAAGTGTTGGCAGGGAGAGTTAGACAGTGAGAAACCGAAGCAGTCGAGGCAGAATGGGGTAAACCGTATCCCTCAATGATAAACCTTCAACATGCACACATTTCCTAATCTCTTGGAGAGATAGATGACCTAATCATTTCAGAGCTGGCACAATGTTTTCAAATAATGTTGGCTAACAGTGTGAACAGATTTGCTTTTTCACCAAACAAGACAAAAGTGGGATGTCTATCTGAAATCACTAAGGATGAAAAAGGAAAAGCAGCAGAAGCAAATAGCACTCTGTTCATCTAGATATCACATGTGCATTTTTCCAACGACGTGAATGGATAACAGCACTAAATTAATCTAACAGTTTTCCTGCATTAATACTCAAACCAACACTATACTGAATCTACAGCTTAAAACATACAACACAACCAGTGCAGTCCGATTCTCAAATAAATTATAGTTATGAGTTAATTTTTTTTAGTGAATCAAAACCATACAGCTTGCAGCTTACTGCGTTACAGTATTTTATGAAACTTTGGTTAAATTAGTTTGTAATTTAGTTATAGTGATGCACCGATATATCAGCAACCGAAATGATTCAGCCACAACATTTTGGCCAAAATAGTTTTAAAGGACAATTTATTAACCAAAATGTTTAAATTAGCACTTTGAAGACTTTGTTTTGACTGATTCAGGGTATGTTTCATGCACACAAAGTAGATAAGCTACAACAGGTAAACATGTCTGCAGTGTGTTCAAGATTCAAACTTCATGTGTTTTTATATTGCTTATTTTTCTATCACTTTGATCTTTAACTGCAAAAACTGCTGAATGCAACTTCTCTTAAAATATTTAATTAGGCATAGCCATGCATAAAACGTGATTAGCCAGAATTATGTTTCTGTAAATTGTAAGTGCACAAGTGTGTTTAGGTTCAAAACTACAGTGATATGTTTTCATTGATTCAGTATGTTTTAGCAAAAACTGTTTTTTTCCCCATAATATTACAAATCAATGGGCTTTCAAACCTCAAGACGTAGCTCAACATGATCGATAAAAGTTTTTCAGACAGGGTGTGCGGATTAGATGCACCAATAGCTTGTTTATGATGTTAGAGTTTTTACAACAGATTGGTTTCATAAATACAGAGATAAAATGGCAAAACAGAACTTTTCGATTTTAGATCTGTTCTGTAAGTGATCCAATATGACCCCATTTCTCAGTCGGCTACACTAATGCCTGCATGCATTAAGAGGCTGTGCCTTATCGACCAGCACACATGAGACATAAGTGAATTAAAGAGAGAGAGAAGTAAACAAAAGGGGGTGAAAGAGTGAAAGAGAGGTTGCATGCAGAAAGATGTCTTGCAGCAGATGCTGAATAAAATTTTTTTTTATTCACTTCATAAAGATTACATGCATTCCTGCAGTCTCTCACTCTCAAACCCATTGGAATGACACACAGGAGAAAAATTCCTCCAGGGGAATGTCTGTGAGCCTACAGAGGACAATAAAGCGTAATTTCTTTACATTTATCACACCCAGTCAAAGCTGCAGGGGAAATGCAGAACTCCTTACTGCGTATCATAAGAAACCGAAGCCACCAAAACAAACAGCCATGGAAAACAAACAAATGCCCTCATAATCCCTCCCACACATACACATATGTGTAAGCACATGCTCAGAGCCCCTCTACACATCACCGTCTCCACACGTGTCTCTAATTGAATCTGGATTACAATAGCTGAGATTGATTTGGAAAACAGAGCATGAAGATGCCAGTCACAATTAAATTACCAATGCATTAAGTGAGGTCGCTGTGCTGCCCACAATTAACATGAGCAGACCGGTTGGGCTCATAAAGCAAGGTGAGCAGGAAGCCGGGCATTTTCTCCCCCCTCGGAGGCCCATTAACTGGCTGAAATTAAAGAGGGGGGATCTAATTAACCCCAGCCAGGAGGGATTACAGCTGCCAGTCAGCAAGTTCAGCAGAGTGGATCACTCAGAGCACTTCACATTTCTGTCCTGTTCCTCTGTCAGTGTTTCTGGGTATTTGGCTCTGCCTTCCTATAAAGCTGAGATTTTCTCTGCACAAGACACAGCAATAAGACTTTATAGCACTAAGGGCCAGATGAGGAGAGAAAAGACGAGAGATTGACAACAGCCAGGGCATCACATTATTATGTATGTATACATACATGGGCGACATTTGACTCTTGAGTCAAGGGGAGCAAGAAAAAATTAAATAACATAATATAACAATGATAACATAACAACATAACATAACATATAACATAACATAAAATATCATAAATTAAAAAAATAAAAAATAATAAAAAATAATATATATATATATA
>NW_015629044.1:140848-157538 GCF_001515625.1 Sinocyclocheilus rhinocerous
TCAGTGGGTGTTGCATTGCTTCAGTCCAAAAGAAACTTAAATAAAAATCGCCCATCCATAAAAAAAAGTGTCTCACACGGCTCACAAAATCACAGTGTTTTTGTAAGAAAAATATCCATATTCAAAACGTAATAATCACTTGAATCTAGCTTGCGCTCACTGTTGTAAACAGAAGCAGTTCCGGGGGAATGACGTATGAGGTCGGCTTTGCGCATGCGTAACGCTGAACTCATACATCATGCTCCCGGAACTGCTTCTGTGTACAACTGTTGGCGCAAGCTACATTAAAGTGATTATTACGTTTTGAATATGGATATTTTCTTACAAAAACGCATCGATTTGCTACAGAAGGCCTTTGTTCACCCCCCGGAGCCGTGTGAGACACTTTTTTTTATGGATGGGCGATTTTTATTTAAGTTCTTTTGGACTGCATGAAGCAATGCAACACCCGCTGAATGGCATTAAACAGCTTGAAAGATCAAAGACAATTTTTAATATAACTCTGACTGGATTCGCAGTAAAACGCAGCCTAATTTTCATTTTTGGGTGAACTAACCCTTTAATGTACATCATGACTTTACCTTAGGCTGGAAAATTGCATATTGTGCATTTTTCAGCAAAAATTTGTCTTTCTACGAGATAGAAATAATAATATATAGGGCTTTCTCTTTCCATTTGCTTTGTTTTTTCAAACACCTAACATCAAACTCATGGATCCCACTTTGTTCACTGAAGTGAACTTTTGCCTGTTTGCTGATTAGATTGACTGTTTTGGACTGCTGTCTTGAACTGAACACTACATGTCCGGTGTGCGATACCTGTGAGTTGTCCTATAGGCGTGCTGCTGCGCTTCTCATCCGGTGTGCAACAAGAAGGAGTGTCAAGCAGATTGTTACTGGCACAGGATTATTTACAGTACTCCCTTATGTGAAGTATTAACATGATATCAATATTTCAATATTGGAATTTTGTGACCACCCTAGGTGTACCTATCACATACTGATTTTTTTAATTACGTGTTTGGGACATATCTAAATTTGAATCCCTACAACTTCCACTGTTGGTCACAGGATTTTTGTAAAATCAGTCAACTATTTGGGGTTTTTGTGCATGTTTCTGAGAGTATTTCCGCTTTTGCATTCCCATGCTGAGGACAACTACAATGACCACTCAAAAATAATTTGAAAACAAGTGATTTGGATCACTGCTCCTTATTACTCAAACAAACAAAATAAGGTCCAGCATAACAATTGGGGATGCTTCCTCTATTACATTCAATCATTGCACAAGCCATTTCATAAAGTAGTGGAGACAGAATCATCCATGGCAAAATGTGGTGGAGAAGTAAAATGATAAATAACACTTATGACTACAGTTCACCAATGAGACGTATTGCTGATAAATAAAATATTTTATTTTTTTAAATAAATGGGTTTTCAATGGGCTTCTAAAAATGAACATTCTGAAAAGGAGAGATTTGCATGTAAACTACAACAGTGAACAGAACATTTCATAAAAAGATGATTTTCTCACACAACACTAAAAAATAATGCTACATGTGGGCAGAGACAAATCATATAGAACAGTGAAATCACTCACAGGAACATTAACGTCTCCTCCATCTTGCCCACACTCACTACAGTATGTGACAGGAGACAGATCATGCATGATCCATTGTCTGCACCCCCTCTGGTAGTCACAGCACTACTCATTTGCATAACTTTGTCACTTAGCGAAGCTCCACCTACAAACACTCCGACTCGTACCACTTCAAACAGTCAACTCTAATAAAAAATGACTTCTGTTAACCTTTTTAGCTATTTTTTTAGCAATTATAACTGACCATTTTGAGCCCTGTTGAAATAATCATAGATGTCTCACAAAACACCTGTTATTTGGAGCTGCAATGTCCAATTTTAGTTTACCAAAAATAATTTGAAAGGAAAAATAAAAGGAGACTGGTACAATTGATTGGTGAGAGGGCAGCTAGGGATCTCGTGCCCTCCACAGTTGAATGGAGGCAGATGATGTCAGTGTTCTCACTGAGGTCCTCTAGCAGCACCTGCAGCTGCTCTGTATGCAGAGTGTGCTGCCTACTTTCCAGAGTAAACAGCTGGTAGCCGAGAGGAATATTTCACATTTGCTGCCTCCTAATTCGATCAATTAGGAGCAGTTAAGAAAGAGAAGGGTGTGATTTGGTTCACAGATTTTGCAGCTAAACACAGCACTAATCTCATACCATCACAGTAGAGAGATGAGAAGAGAAAGACAAACTGTTTTCTAGACTGTGCTTTACATTCGAAACTAAGATTACAATCTCAATATGTTATATGGCAAGTTAACAACTGCAAAAAGATAAAGAAGGCAATTTTTAGAAGTACAATAAATAAACAAAAAATATTTTTACAACTACAGTACATAAATACACAGTACTGCCACAGTCATATAAATTACACGAAACAGCTTACTACCCTCAAAAAAATAATACTAGATATTTCTAATACTACATGCTAATGCACACTACCGTCCAAAAGTTTGAGATTGATTTTTCTTGTTAGGTTGCAGTAAGGTTGCCGTAAAAAATTAGCAATATTGTGAAAGATTACTTTAATTAAAAATAGCCAATTTCAATTTGAATATATATTAAAATGTAATTTATTCCTGTGATGGCAAAGCTGAATTTACTCCAGTCTTTAGTGTCACATGAACCTTCAGAAATAATTCTAATACAGGTGCATCTTAATAAATTAGAATGTCGTGGAAAAGTTCATTTATTTCAGTAATTCAACTCAAATTGTGAAACTTGTGTATTAAATAAATTCAATGCACACAGACTGAAGTATTTTAAGTCTTTGGTTCTTTTAATTGTGATGATTTTGGCTCACATTTAACAAAAACCCACCAATTCACTATCTCAACAAATTAGAATACTTCATAAGACCAATAAAAAAAAACATTTTGGTGCTCAAGAAAAATCTCTTATTATTATCAATGTTGAAAACAGCTGTGCTGCTTAATATGTTTGTGAAAATCATAACATTTCTTTCAGGATTCTTTGATGAATAGAGAGTTCAAAAGAACAGCATTTATGCCAAAACTTAATATTTTGTAACAAATGTCTTTATTGTCGTTTTTGATTGAATTTAATGCATCTACTGATCCCAAACTTTTATACATAAATCATATAAAAAGTATATCTTTTTTAAAAAAATGTTTATGGAGGGTTTGATCACCCAACCATGATAAATCTTATTACATACAGTACATTAAATACTCCATATTAAAATAATATGGATTGATTATGATCTTCTCATTCTCTCTCATGTTAAAAAAACGGTATTTACTGTATATAATAAGTAAGGAATAATTGACGATGGGCCGTTGAATTATTAGAAAATAATGCACACCCGAGGTGGTAATGCGACCACGAAACCAAGCAGAGAGGCCGTTACACCTCGGATGTGCGGATTATTTTCTAATAATTCAATGGACCAGAGTCAATAACAAATTTACTAATAACAAAACTGTAAGTTCATCTGCTTCAAGAACAGTGCAGTTATTACCTCGCTAGCGAGAAATGACAAGTAGCTTTTAAGTTGCTAAACTATTTTACGAATAAAATCGTTTCTGTGCACGTGTATGTTTCCGTGTGTGCGAGTGTGTGTCTGTACTGTATGTGTGTGCGTTTGTAAGGGAGAGAGAAAAAGAGAAATAGAATATGCTTTCCGTACATAATAAAATGCAATTTTGTGGCAAAACATGGAAATAATTTGGTGTTTTTATCTTGTTGCTTACTATATTTATTTGCTTGGCCAGTGTTGTTGTGGGTTTTGGTTATTTAGCTGAAGTAATCTGTAAGGACCTTTGAAGTAACTGAAATCATTTGGCAAAGTGATATGAACATGTAATGGTGTCGAGTCTTGCCTGGAACTACTTAGAACGTTCGCCAACCAATCAGATTCAAGCATTCAACAGCGGCGTAGTATAATACTGTATAATACTGTGTTAACCCTGCTTCATTAATGCAAATGACAGATTATTTCTTTATTGCCTTTGAAATGCTTAAAAACACACACAAACAAAATAAATCTGTCTGGACTTGGTTTCACAGTTTCCATAATGTAACCTCACTTACCCAGAGGCAGTGCTGAATTTCAGCAGGTGTGAGCGCAGACAGACAGCAGCACTGATAGTGTGGCCACGCTGGAGGACAAATACACACATGCACATACACACATCCTGTCAACTAAGCAACAAACACAACCAGCTTTACCATACTGAAACTCAGTGTGTTCCTATCCATGAACCTTGGGAATTTCACTCAGTTATTAAGACCCTCAGCAACAACACAACATAGAGCAGGAGAGGCGCTGAAACAGTGCTTTTATGAATTTACTGTCGCTGGGGAATTCAGACTCCAATGTGCCAGGCATAGCAGCCCACTGACCAGAAATGTGGTATTAATCCATCTTAAGCACTTGACATCTCTTCCAGGTAATATAGAATGTGCTTTGTGTAATAATAACAACTTGCACAACAGCTGCATGGTCAGGAGGGAATTCTGCAGTGTTTTTTTTTTTGGTTTGGGTAAGGGATCAGGGGTGGCTGGACTCTGGAGTAGTGATTTGTCCAGAGTCACTTTCTCTGAGAGAGCTGAAGAGCACCTGACTAAAGTAAAAGACCCTGCAGTGAGTGTACACATGTGTATATTTGTGTGCAGGGAGGGCAGACTTTACAAATTGAAGAGCACTCAAGCAAGGCCTCCTCATTCCCCCCCCTCTCGTCTTGCTTCTGCCAGTCCATATTGGCTGTTAGATTATCACACACTCTTTTGTTCTCTCTTGTATGGTATCGGGAGCCTGCTCTGCAAACTCTAAGTCGCCCTACATGTTTAACAACCCATCTTGTCATCCGTTTCTCGCACATTCTCCCTCTGTCTTCCTCATTGTCTCTCAGGATTCATGCATGCATAAATCATATAGCCTACCACATGGTATATATTTAATATATTATCAGCACTGAGTAAAATGTAATTCCAGGACTCTGTATGGTGGGGATGCAGCCTATAAGCCACTCCAGCAACTATCCTTAAATAATGCTAAAAAAAAACAAAAACAAATTAAAGCTGCAAGCAGCGATGAAAGGGCCCTCGCACCCGGGCTCACCGCCACCCGGTGGCTTTTGGAAAAGAGCAAAGAGTGGGCAATATGCATTTAAAGTGGTAAATATAAGAGGAATATGTCAAAGTCATTTATATGCGCCAAACTTCCTGCTGCCAGCTGGTGGCGCTATGATTATAACTGGACGTTGGCATATAGATGTCTTCAGGCCAAGACTTTCATAATTGTTAACAAAAAGAGGACACTAACTTTTTTCAATAAAATCAAACAAATGTGATTGCTAATACAAAAATTGTGGGAATGCCCCTTTAAAGGGTTAGTTCACCCAAAAATTTAAATTAGCCTGTGTTTTACTCACCCTTGAAGCATTCTAGGTGTATGTGACTTTCTTCTTTCAGACGAATCCAATCGAAGTTATATTAAAAATTGTCCTGGCCCCTCCAAGCCTTTCAATGGGGGTAAGCGGGTGTTGGTTGTCAACAGTGCAGAAGACGTGAAATAAAGTGCACGCATCCGTAATAAAACACTTTTTTCTCACTTCCGCTGATTGTGGTACGCGGAAGACATGCAGACAGATGACGTAGGACATATGCGTCGTGCGTGCGCCTCTGAGAAATGCAGGAGCAAAGGAAACAAAGTTTCCTTACTTTAGCAAAGGAAAACCAGTCTCCTCTTGGCTTATATCGAAATCCTCCGACATTTTCTTTTACAAATCTTCATTTTGTGCTTCTAATTCATGAACGGCGTATTGTTTTGTTTTGTCTCTGCGTTCGGCACTTATCACGCAACGTCGACGTGCTACGTCAACTGCCGGAACGTCTTCCGCATACCACTGTCAGCGAAAGTGAGAAAAAAGTGTTTATAACGTTTGAAATATGGATATTTATCTTTCAAAAATGCATGGATTTGCTACAGAAGGCCTTTATTCACCCCCCGGAGCCATGTGAGGGACGTTTTATTATGGATGCATGCACTTTATTTCACGTCTTCTGAACTGTTGACAACCAACACCCGCTTACCCTCATTAGGGCCTTTCGCGCCGCGGGAATCTTTTCATAGTACCAGAACTATTTGTGGAACTACCCACTTTTTGGCGTGTTCGCACCGCCGGAACTGGGAGCGATTTTAGTACCGGACTGCCTTTTTCGAGAACCAAAAACACTTTTTTCTCACTTCCGCTGATTGTGGTACGCGGAAGACATGCAGACAGATGACGTAGGACATATGCGTCGTGCGTGCGCCTCTGAGAAATGCAGGAGCAAAGGAAACAAAGTTTCCTTACTTTAGCAAAGGAAAACCAGTCTCCTCTTGGCTTATATCGAAATCCTCCGACATTTTCTTTTACAAATCTTCATTTTGTGCTTCTAATTCATGAACGGCGTATTGTTTTGTTTTGTCTCTGCGTTCGGCACTTATCACGCAACGTCGACGTGCTACGTCAACTGCCGGAACGTCTTCCGCATACCACTGTCAGCGAAAGTGAGAAAAAAGTGTTTATAACGTTTGAAATATGGATATTTATCTTTCAAAAATGCATGGATTTGCTACAGAAGGCCTTTATTCACCCCCCGGAGCCATGTGAGGGACGTTTTATTATGGATGCATGCACTTTATTTCACGTCTTCTGAACTGTTGACAACCAACACCCGCTTACCCCCATTGAAAGGTTTGGAGGGGCCAGGACAATTTTTAATATAACTCCGATTGGATTTGTCTGAAAGAAGAAAGTCACATACACCTAGAATGCTTTGAGGGTGAGTAAAACACAGGCTAATTTTCATTTTTGGGTGAATTAACCCTTTAATAAGGCAACTGACTTCTAAAAACAATATTATAACAATATTTGAACGTAAATAATGCCATGTTAACAAAAAAAGTAAAAAGCTGCAGTAAAATCTGGTAATTGCATGGTTAACTGCAAGTTACCTTACATTGTATTTTTACTGTTAAAAAGTACTGTTAAAAGTAAAAGTAAAAAGTATGAATTACTTTAATTACAGGTGAAACAGGGGATTTACCAGAAAATCATTAATTAAATAAGAAAATTTGTACAGTAGGCCTAGCATTTGTGACAACGTAGTTGTGAAATAGCTTACGTCAGAACAGTTGAGATGTCAATATCACAAGACATGATGTAGCTTGGTAAATGTTTTGTCTCAAAACATTCGCAGATCATGTTTGCTATAATGATCCTGGAACGTCTGTTAACAAGCAGATTTGTGACAATGCAGCTTTCGTCTGACAGGTGGCCTAGGTCAGTGATGGGCACGATCTGAGCCAACGCACTGTCGCTCACAAACACGGTTGCAAAAATATAATTTTTAAAGGTGTTACAAAAGCTACAAAAATATTCAGAACATTCCTGCTGTTACACTTGCGTCAACATAAACCGGTGTCTCCGCAGTCTCCTCACAAAGCTAATCTAACTTGTGAAATTAGCACAGCGTGAGATTTTTTCCATTCTCACTGTTGCGCTGAAATGGGACTGTCCGTCTTATAAGGCACCTCAGAGTCAGAAACACACAACGCAGACAATTAAACGCCAGAGTCTTGCTGTTTTGTTTAAGCAGGTACTTTTCTTTATCTTACAAGTTTCTGTAAGACCATAGAAAGGCATGACTGCAACCATACAAGTGTCCTCACATCGTATTCTTGACTTTAATAGATCCAAAATGTTTGCGTGTTTAGTTTATCATTTAAACGAGACAGATTCTCAGTTGTTCTAATCAGAAGCAAAAGCGCTCCGCGTTACTTCTGCAACGGATTTGAGACTAAATGTTCCACAAAGATTCACAACGAACAGTATTTCACCCGAGGAAAAAAAAAAACTATCGTCAGGGTGTACTTGAGCAGTGCCAGATATATTCAGTATGAGCAAAAGACCGTGTCTATATAATAAAGGGATTGATACATGAAACATTAACTGCAATAAGGAGTTGCCTTACCTTCTCTGACATCAAAATTGCGTGCCGCAGGGCACTAAAAAAAGAGCGACGATGATTTTTTTTAAGAAAGCTCCTATACGAAAAAGGCGTCTAATCAAATTGATGCAAAATTCCAGCTTGCAGCTCTGTGACAAGGAAACGTCATTCTCAGTTCTTGCATTACATAACCTCTGCTTAACCGTCCACAAAATGACTTGCCTTCAGCCAATTACATTACGAGCCAAACTCTGAGCTGAGTCTTTTACGTATTTTGACAATCGATTTGTTCATTTAGACCAATAAATTAAATCTGTACTCCCACATCCTGAAAATCCAAGTCATCGCTGTTATCCGTTGATGTTCTTTTCTATTTTTTCCGACGGTGTCTACTCCTTAAGTTTGACACGAGAATGCAACCGATTTGTCTGGAAGGGAAATAGGATTCAGTAGTCTGACCGTATGTATGTAGGCTATTACCTCCGTCTGCTATTTTAACTTACTGGTCCCTCCTATTACTTATCGAAATTGGATTTTATTTCCCATAGGTGCAGAAATCTTCCCAAATCCTTTTCCACACTGCGCATATATTCCCAAAGGAAAAAAAAAACCGGTTTCGTCGAGGGGTTTGGTGGTTTGGAAGGGTGCGAGTTGCATCCTTTCCTTCAGTGTTCTTGCTTCAATTGCTGGGGGATGTTTCTCGTTTATCTGCACGCTCAATAATCCACATAAAACGCTGTGTGTCCTTAATTCCAAGCGTTATGAGTCGAAACTCATATTTTATTATTCAACTATCAACTTCGGCACCCCCGCAGCGTGATCACACTGCTCCAGCAGGTGAATTCGCATTGTCTCACGCTCGCTGAACTGCGGAGAAGAACTCCAACTGAGCGACGCGGATGTGAGCGCGCACTGACGCTGGCGAGTTCAGAGTCCCTTTCACCTGCGTCTCACGAGACGGGGCATGTTCGGTGCACACACATGAATGATTTGCTCTCGAGCAGTGTGAACCGGCAACTCCCCTTTTCTTCTGTGCCACTGCCACGTCTAAAAGAATATACGGGAGAAGATGAGCGAGAAAAAAAAACACTATTACCGTGCGGGGGATACGCGTTCGACGAATCTTAAAACACGCTGTGAAGAGTTGTGGCACGCCGTTGTGACATTATGCCGAGCGAGAAAATCCTATATGCACCTGCGAAACAAACGTAGAGACAGTGCTGAGCGCAGGTAGCTCATAAAATGGATTGTTGTCCATTTTTATGATTTATGTAAGGCGTATGTGTCTTTGGGATGAAGAAACTGTGTGCCGTTCGTTATGTACAATGTGTGCTCTTGCGTTTAGAAAGACAGAATTGCGAAAGTCGACTCGCTAATCAAAATCAATGCCAGAAAACGATCAGTACCCAGGTGAAAAAGAAATATATTTAAATTGTGCTTTTTCAGACATTCTATTTTATTAGATTGTGAAGGCGTCTTTACACAGCAATGCCATGCAAATGCTGCATCTGAAGTGGCTTACATTTCAAGAAAAAGAGCACTTACAAAGACTGTTTAATTCTGCATTAAGCATTAAACAGGAATTACAGCAGAAGTAAGGGTTATGAAATTAATGTTTTGAATATGAAACGAGCAAAGAAACATTAAAAGATTTTTAAAAAATAAATGAAAATGCCTGTCATGTCAAAAACAAAGCTTAAGGCTGATGTGATGGTCCATATTTAACTTGGCTGTGCAAAGACTACTTTAGATAAATGACTAAATTGCTATTTTATACTTCTCTCCGTTAGTTTAATCAGCGAGAGAGGGTAATAGGATAGTATATTTGCCTACTTTGCACAAGCTGTTGCGTATACTTCAGCACCATGGACAGAGAGCAAGTGGCGCTGTCCGTGGTGCTGCAGGCATGCAACACATTTCTGCTGCCTGGGCACGTGTGATAAACCGCAAGTAGCTTATATGTGGTTAGAAGCTCTCAACTATACCTTAACTGCAAAGAGATCAATTTAACCATTTACATCAAAGCAGTGTATAATTGAGCATGCAATCCCTATCCTCATTTCAGTAAATAAACCATGCTTTTTTATATAAAAATACATGTCTAGTATGCACAATTAAAAAAGGAGGCATCACATAGCAGCTCTTGATTCTATTACACAAAGCACCATGGATTAAGCTGATCCTTTCAAACCCACTGCTGCCATTCTTTATAAATACATTCCAGAATGACCACTCAAGCAAGGAATATTGACAGGAAAGCCAGTGGTAAGTGCTACAGACTAATTCAAGCGACAAGGTGAGATCTCTCTAGACGGCCTTACCTTTGGGACACTAGAAGTAATTTCTGCTAAATCTTGAAAGACGTAATAAACCATGACCTGGAGGTGCACGCTTGGAGTCACACACCAAAGAGTGCTTACTGGATCTACAGAGAGGGCAAAGCAGGACCAGGCTTCAGTAGATTCAGTGCTGTACACCTTACACAAAGGACAGGGCCATCTATTATCATACAAAGCCGCTAAAAAAGGGAAGTGTGTAACCACTAGTGACATAAAAGCAGAACGGCAAAAACTTTTTTAAACTGGTAGAAATTTTAATAATATTAATAATATTAGACTTCACCTTCACCTTGTCCTAGACAATATCCAGTTTTATTACATCTCAGCTCCTATCTAAGCTATGATGTAATAAAAATATGTTTTTTAACCATTTTAATTAAGACTGGTAACATAAATAACTTTAATATGTATTTTGAGTCCCCTGGAAGCTTGCAGAGGCCCCCTAGTGAGCCCCTGAGAAACACTGACTTGAAGTGTACTAAAAGCAGTTAAAAAATTTTGATGGATTTAAATAATGGGATATAGGCACCATTAAGATCCCCTCAGGAAAAATAAAGATTAAATTAAGCTGGATTTGACTTTGGATTTGGTATTATTATTCACTTATTTCAAGAATGAAAATAAACTGCTAGTTTCTTGAGTAGTTCCTTCTGTGGCCTTCCAAAAGCCAATCTTTCCAGGTTCACTGGACTTGCAATTCTCTAAAATAGAAAACAGGTAAAAAGGCTCTGCTTGTCATCGGCTAGGCAACCCCCTCTGCTAAACAGGGTACCAGCACTAGAGCCAAGCCATAAGCCTTCATGAAATATTCACAGCAAAGGGGCGTCTACAGCTGTTCTTTTTGTTCAGAGAACAAACCAAACAATGCATCTATTTTTGGGTTCTATTCCCACTCTCTGTACTGTCTTTAATCGTCCATCATCAGAGACAGTAAGCCAGAGCTCACACATCTACCAACCCACTATCAGATGGTGTGACCTAGCATCTTACATGTTCAAATGCCACAGTCAGCTGATCCCCATTGCCCCAATGCAAAAGAAGAGTAACCATAGCGCAGATGCTGTTGCCAGAAAGAGAGAGGAGCACCCCTACATCCTGCTAAAAATGGGGAGTAATCACATTACACAACTGTAGTCCATGCATATAACACTAGGTGTTATTCAATACACTGTCACAAATGAAAGAAACACTTTACAGCAAGGTTGTTATTCATTATCATTAGTTCATGCATTTCATGTGATATGAACAATGAACAATAATTTTACAGCATTCATTATCTTTGATTAATGTTGATTTCTACATATCCCTATACATTTTTAATATTTTAAGTTGTGTAAATTTACATTAAATTGTTATGAGCATTAAATAATGAACAATAGTATATGTACACTACAGTTCAAAGTTTGGGGTCAATATGATGTTCTTGAATGTTTCTGAAAAAAAACTCTTATGATCAACAAGGCTGCATTTATATGATACAGTAAAAACAGTAATGTTGTGAAATTGTATTACAAATTATAAAAGTTTGTTAAAAAGTTAAAAAGAAAAGGGGAAATTTTTTTCATTTTTCATCTTTAAAATGAAATTATTTATAACAATATAGATGTATTTTTGTCACTTTTGGTCAATTTAATGCATCCTGTCTGAATAAAAGTATACATTTCTTTAAAAAAATAAAAAAAAACTTACTGACCCCAAACATTAATCTATATTAATAAACCTAGATTAATAAATATGTGTTACCAACATAAAACACAAGTCTGAGAAAAATCAGCAAACAAGGTCAAAGTCATATTTCTCAGAAAAAGTTCGCAGTAATTTCAGCAAGTGAATCAGCAAATTAATAAATTAATGATCTCCCTTCTCATTCTTCATAAACGGTTTGCATGTGTCCTCATAAATCTGTCTCTGAAAACATGTCTGCCTTACTGAAATCTGGCAATAATCCAACCCCATTATAAAATGGACTTCACAGATGTTGCAGCCTGTAAAAAGTCATTAAAAAGCATATAAGGGTGAGCTATACCTGTCTATTTTAAAACATACTAATAATAAAGTTAATTATGAGATCAACATGGCATACATTTTTCCAGCACGCTCCCTGATGCATCACATTAATCGTCCAATCAGGGTTGCTAATCAGCATTGAAAACTCCATTGAGATGACGAATGACCTCCTCCATCTCTTGACAGACATACACAAACAAAACCAAGTGGAGGAATGTGAAATCTGGCAGGCCACCAACACCACTAGTAGATTTTGCAACTCACGCAAGTCAAACGAAACCAGCTTGCGTTCCTCCCCCTGCAGAGATATTGAGGCAAGCTCTGATTGGTGTTCATTCCCCTAAACCGACCTGTATCTTCCCACTTGCTGTCATACCATTCCCTGCCCCGCACACAACCCATCGGACTCAGAGGGAAAGTAAACAGAGAGTAGTTTGTTCTTCCATTACAGCCGTAATTCTATTATGGCTATTTACGGTATCAATTCTCCAGTGGAGTAGAGAGGAACAAGTCACCCAGGCTGTACAGGAGGGCCACCGAGGAGAGGCGGAATAAAAAGTCAGCCATCGCTAACCCCAAGTGACACAAATTACTCTGAGTGGCATGAGCATTCTCTAAACTTAGTGGGGAACAATGATGTGGCATTGATTAGAATTATTCAAATGTCACTCCTGTCTTCTGAAGAGTAGAATGTGAGATGGCAATGCGATTTTTCACAGCACTTCATCTTTTTGAAGATGAATCAGAATGAATCAGAATCAGAATGAGCTTTATTGCCAGGTATGTTTACACATATGAGGAATTTTGTTTTCATGACAGAAGCTTCCACAGTGTAACAGAATGACAGTGACAGAACAAAAAACACAGATAATAAAAAATAAAAAATAGAACAAGTAAATAAGGAATAAAAATTGTGAGCTGTGGCGCTGCAAAATTAGCAGCACTCTTCTCTTCCTGTCCAAACCTGCCCTGTAGTCACAAAGTGCTTTAGGGAAATAGAGCAGATTGCCAACTCTTCTGCTTTCATCCCGGTTGTTACTAAAACTTGTTTTATAATCAGAATTAAAATGTCAAAGTGGCAGTTGTAGAGCCACTGCCTTAGGCAGTTCAGCACGGTAGGCAGGGAAAGCAGGAAAGATTGTATTACACCTTCAGGAAAGGACAGAAAGGTCGTGAGACAGCAGCACCTCGTACTCCCTGAAGACGAAAAAATACTACCATGAGAAGTTTCGAGATGAATTGCTACAAACACACTTGTACACGCAGATAATACAAAGTCTCTCACATGCACATACACACATTTATACTTTAAGGGGACTTTACGGCACCTGGGTGGCCTGACAGAGACGACAAGGTGCTTATCAGCTCAAACCGGGTGAGTCAAAAGGGACCAGAGTGAGAAAGCGACAAGATGAGAGAAAAAAGAAAAGGAGAGAGAGTTCGCAGAGGAAAGTGAGAGACACTGTGTGACAGACAGAGAGGGTGTGTGTGAAAGAGAGAGAGTCTGGAGTTACCCACCACTGATCTCAAGGGTGAGAGTTCCCTCATGCACACTACTGATAAAATGAAACCTTGACAACAAAATGTGCAGATACATTTGGTGTAAAATACGTTTTTTGAAATGTGCTGATTTCAAACGTCAAGAGGTACCGAAGTGTCCAGTAAAAATGTGTGTGGACTGTGAACAACACCAGAAGGTAAATGACTGCAAATACTGGCAATATACTAAGCAAAATGTAAACAGCTTATAAGTTCTACATTAACCCAAGTAGAATCTTATTATGGCAGTAGATTTCAACTGGTGGGTCGTGTCAAAGATGTATTCTGATTCTGAGTCGAGGAGAGAAGGAAAAACACAATGATAAATGCAAATAATAAAATGCAACTAACCATATAAATGTGTAAATAAATAGACTTGTTAGCCTCAATAGGAAGGAGAACACACTCTCCATATCTTCTGTTCTGAAAAGACTATGTATCCACATGACATTATCACATCTAAATGGAAGAAGCCATGACATGCACCAGGCTCAACGCTAAGGATTTTTTTTGGGCCAGTGGTTCAAATTTTTCCTTGCCCTTATTCCAACATGTTCACCGGCACCGGTCATTAGGCGCAATCACTTTAGACAAAATGCATGGATACAACAATCTTTCTCAACTGTTTACATTCACTTAAGACATAACCGACTGTTTTCAAGGATGAATGAATGAATGAATGAATGATGCATTTGTATAGCGCTTTTTATTGTGTATTGCTGTACACCCAACGCGCTTTACAATCATATGGGGGGGTCTCTCCTCAACCACCACCAGTGTGCAGCATCCACCTGGATGATGCGACGGCAGCCACAGGACAACGGCGCCAGTGCGCTCACCACACACCAGCTACAGATGGAGAGGAGAGAGAGTCATAGAGATACTCGCTAAGATGGGTATTTGTACATACTTGTCCATTCAAGCACAAGAAGACACAGAAAGAGACTACATTTGGGGCTCGCACATTGCCTGAGAATTGGCTGTCTGTGTGTGCGGTGTGCACACAGAACACACAGAATCGAGTTGCTATTTACGTCTTCTTGCAGCTTGAATGCTTTAAAATCGCTTGAATGCTCAAACTGGGAAGGTGTATTTGTTCGTTAAAGCGCAAGAATACATGAAAGATAACTCCATTAGGTGCTTGTGCATTTTCAGAGATGCGACTCTTTGTGTGCGCACTGTACACGGTGAACACAGGACGCAAGTACTGAATGGAGTTATTTTTTGTGTCTTCTTGCATTTAAATGCTTTGAAATTGCTTGAATGTTTCAATTGGCAAGGCTTAAAAACACAAGCAAATTATGAACTTTTGTGACGACACAGCAGTGGCACTATTGGGCAAGTGAGAAATCGGTCAACCAGGGCCATCGGGCAGTCCTTATTGTCGAGCCCTAAGGCAATCATCCTCAAATTCCATGGAAAAAAAGTTAAAAGCAAATATGTACCACACAACATTAAAAACCAGTTCACTATAAGGATAAGCTTGCTTTGTATTGACCAGAATGTGCTTTGAGCTGTAAATAACTGGCTGAGAGCATGAAATTAAAATTTAAAGAGAGATTTAGAAATCAAAGTTGTTGTTGTTGTTTTGTTTTTTTGTATTTATCATGCATCTGTCACAGTGTCACCTGCAACGCCAGATCCTTCAGCTCCACCCATTCGTTCACAGTCACCAGAATTCTGATGCACTTCACCTGTCAGCACCAATCAGTCACAGTATAAAGACACCTTCCCATCACCACCTCAGTGTCTGGTCTTTTTGTTTACATATGTGTATTAACTGACCTGGCTCCTTACCTTAGTACTTACCTGTTCATCAGACCCATTCCAGTTGTCAGCCATCATCTTCTGTCTTCAGCTCAGCACACCAGATCAGCCACAACCTGCAAAGGAAAGCCTCAGTGACCGTTCAACTAATGGCGCTTTTCCACTGCATGGTACGGCACGGTACGGTGCTCAAGATTATCAGCTCATTATCTCACCTGTGATCATTACTTGCTCCTCTCCTGAAGCCTTAAATAAAGCTCTGTGAGACTGTCATTTACCTGTGTTGTATCCTTTTTCCTTCTTCTTTGATGACAGCATCATGTTAATAATTTAGAAAATCACTTGATATATGCGGTTCATATAATATGAATAAAGTTTGGTGTCTGACTGTAAAAGAACATTTTGTTTACTTGCACCAAACCACTTGGGACTGTATTGGATCATCATGTGATCCCCTGAAGCAAAACCAGTTGAGATTAGTGTGGAATAAACAATGAGATTAGTGATCCATAACCATAATCAAGCAAAATTATAACACCACGACTCTCTATTACAGCCTTTGTGATATTTTGCAACAAACTACATATGACTGATTCTCATCATACCTTTCAGAATTTCCAGTCTGCACCAAGGAAATGTTGCATATATTAAGTGGTGAAAAGAGTACTGAAAATGTGTAGTTAAGTACAAGTACTGTTACATTGCTGAAATAATACTCAAATACAAATAAAAGTACTGGTGTCAAAACAGTACTTAAGTAAAAGTACAAAGTACTCCTCTCAAAAACTACTCAGAGTACTAGTTACTTTTTAGCCAGCGATATTTAATGATATACCAAAAAATATTCATATTAAAAATCTATGTGGATAATAGCTTTGAACAAAACCCACTTTTATCTTATTGACAAAGTATGTGAATTAGTGGTCATGATACAGGAATTTCTAACTTCAATACCTTGAAAAATATCAATATCAAAGTTTTCCTTAACCGGCCGTTG
>NW_015629044.1:158299-169475 GCF_001515625.1 Sinocyclocheilus rhinocerous
CATGATACAGGAATTTCTAACTTCAATACCTTGAAAAATATCAATATCAAAGTACCTGTGAACCGGAAGTTGCAACTGACTTCAGTGTTGTGATGTATTTCCAAGTGAAATGAAATATTGAATAAAGGGTGGGGTTTTATTGTGGTGCACCTTCACTCCACCTCTTGCTCATAGCAGATTCACGGTTGGATAGGAGTGGTTAAGAATATCTGCTTTTTACGTCTGACATAACTCTTCACTGCTTCTGGGTCCTAACGCTCTGCCAGACGCCCAAAGAAAACACCAAACTGTACTAATAAACAACCACAATGTCATGTAATCCTGAAAAATGATAACCCTATAACCTTTATCTCCATACTGAAATCCCAGATGGCCTGACAGTGATTCAGCTAAAATATTAGTGTCTGAGACACTGTGAGCACAGAGACTGTAGTGTGCACAGCAAATTTTTAAATGCTTAGCTTAAATATGTAAATAGTGCTCATAAATGGCTGTTGAGATAGTATTCTCAAGTGAAATAAGTAGAGGCATGGACCCGGAAACAGCAGTCCATACGTCATGACTTAACAAGAGGATTCTCCCGAAGCCATCAAACTGACGTCATCAGAGCGAGAACGCCATTCCAGAGCAGAAGCGACGGCAGACAATTTTTTTCCCAGTATATTGACTTGCACGGTTCAGATGTTCACCCCAAGACTAGTACTGTGCACTAAAAAAGTAAGTAGGGTCATTTTTGATTTCATGACGACTAATCATTTTCAATACCATTGGCAAAACGTAGTAGTGAGTGTACAGCTTGTATAACAGTGTAAATTTGCTGTCCCCTCAAAATAACTCAACACACAGCCATTAATGTCTAAACCGCTGGCCACAAAAGTGAGTACACCCCTAAGTGAAAATTTCCAAATTGGGCCCAATTAGCCATTTTCTCTCCCCGGTGTCATGTGACTCATTAGTGTTACAAGGTCTCAGGTGTGAATGGGGAGCAGGTGTGTTAAATTTGGTGTTATCACTCTCACTCTCTCATACTGCTCACTGGAAGTTCAACATGGCACCTCATGGCAAAGAACTCTCTGAGGATCTGAAAAAAAAGAATTGTTGCTCTACATAAAGACGGCGTAGGCTGACAACACTGAATTTTTATAAGCAGTGATTTAAGAGCCATATACAGTATGTTAGGCCTATTTATTTAGATGAATGGAACATCAGACTTTGACCTGTAATGTCTGTACAATGTAGTAATGCAGTTAGACAGACTAGGATATTTATATGTACAAATCAGACAAATATCCCATTCCAAAACATTTCTAGCATAAACTTACATTGTAAAGAAATTAAAGTTCCATCTTTGATTGTTGAAAGACTTTCTGGTGCATTTCACTTAGCCAATAAAATTTCCAGGATTTTCATCTGTCAGGCGTGGATCTATTCTGAATGGTTGATAAATTTAATCCAGGAGCAAAGAGAAATAATTTGTACTTTAAAAGCATGGAGAGATCGCGATTGCACACAGTCTGCGTGCGCACAAGCAATATCGGAGTGAGAGGAGAGGCAGTTCATTTGTATAAGTTAGGCCTATCTGAGAGCTCGCATCCAGTTTTCTGCGATAACATGACTGTGTTCTCATGTTACAATAAAGCGCTCGCCACATTTGCGCGAGGATGATTAAAATTATGCGGAATACCTGCAATCCCGCGCGGATATTCAGACTCTGTAATCGACAGGAGGCGGATGCGTGTCAAACTCACTATCGGAGAGGAGAGAGCGAGACGCAGCTTGTATCGGTGTAGGCTAGATATGGGAGATACTGTGGAAAATGAGTAATGGAACCATGTCAGATATTTCAGTATCGGTATCAAAATATAGATATTTATGATAACACTACCATGTAGTTTGTTTCTCCAAACTTTGAGTCCATAAATTACTCAGCTCCCTCACTGCCTGATCAGCTCTTCACCTGCTGCAGCGGCGGCTTTTCCCGGTTCAGATATCAGGGCTTTTATTGGTCCCTTTACGTCCGGATATCTTTATTGGCTACCGAAGTGCCTTCAAAGGTTTGAATATCAATTCAAATTGTGGGCGTACTCAGTAACGAACTATGATTTAAAAGTAATGAAGTAGATTATTTTAAAAGTACAGCTTTAAAAATATACTCAAAAAAGTACCCGAAAAAAACTACTTAATTACAGTAACGTGAGTAGTTGTAATTCGTTAACTCCACCACTGCTATGAAAACAATATGAAATAGTTAAGGCAGCTTGTGTAAATATTTTAGTATTACTGTCATAAAGCCAATACATAACTCAATAACACTGGGTTCCATGTAAATGCAGTATTGTGTGTGGTTGCTCACAAAGCCACATTTAGGTACTCTCTTGAATTGCTCTACCTTCAGGCAGCTCTCTCTCTAAAGCACAAAGCTATATAAACAGACTTTCATTACCTTTCATTATCTGTCTGGGTCAATGAGCAACTGCGGTCTGGCACTAGTACCCAATAAAAACTGGTACTGAATGAGACCACCAGGACCCCTCCAACTGACTCATGCTGACATATTGTTACATATTGCGTTAACACTATCCTCCTGAATGATCCGCCTTAAATAGAAATTAAAACTAAAGATTTAAAGCCAGATAGAACTTAACTGCTTATGTGCAAAGATTTACAAACTAAATTGTGCATTAGAAATTCTGAATTGGAGGTTCTGCTATCCGATGGCCCTTATTCAGACAATGTAAGGTTCTTAAAGAGCTTTAAAATTAAAATACATTTCACTTTTAAAAAGACATCCATTATACAATATAAAGCTTTGTTGCATTGGCATGCTCATTTTAACTCACCAGCATTTAATTTGGACTGTAATGGATTAGTTGGAATGCCAGCAGGAGACATTAAAATGAGCTTCAGTTGTTGTAGGTCTAATCTTATTGCATATTAATAATAAAGGCTATTGCGATCCTTGGCCAAGGATCCTATAGAGAGGAAATTATTTAATCACAGACTGCTGTTTCTACACAGAGTCTCACACTGTGCGTATATGAGTGTGACATTGAAAACGAGTGCAGAAGGGGAATAGTAAGGGCTGGTTTGAGAGAGCTGAAGGTCATATCAGAAGAGGACATCCATGCACAGCTGCAGGGGTTATCGCACTGAGAGTGAGAGTGGCAGCAGGGAGCACATCTTTACACATTTAAAGCCACCTCGATGGCAGCAGTAGGGATGAAGGTCAGCGGGGCCGAAAACGCATAAACATGCACATAGAAATGGAACAGAAATGCAAATAGACTTGTAGGTGATTTTAAAGGTAACAGACACAATCGAATTCACACAAAAAAGAGGATTTCCAAGATAAAACTATTTACAGAGGGAATTTTTGGAGGCGTAAAATATAAACCCAGAACACACTGTGATAAACACACCATAAATATACAAAGAGCAAGATTACCGCTAATGCTGTGATGACAGTGATTATCTCTGTTATGAGAACATCAACAAAAAATTATAACTGGTACAATGAATCATCCAACATCTCAGTTACATCCTGATCAGGTCAGAAACATGTTTGGATTCACTATTTTCTCACCCTTGAGAATGTTATCATATATGTAGAAGTTCAGCAAAAAAAAGAAAACTCACTTTTATTAATTAATACTTTTATATTTATTGTTATATTATTTGTTTTTGTTATTTATATTTATTGCACCAAATCAGCATATATTATAATGATTTCTGAAGGATCATGTGACACTGAAGACTGGAGAAATGACATTTTGAAATAGCCGTCGCTGTTTTTAAAGAGAGCCATAAAAGCCATATGTGAATGTGATACAAGCTCATACACACTATCTAATCTACACTTACACAGTCTCCTATGCTCCTAATCAAAACACACTTACAATCAGCCGATACACAGCGGCAGCAGCAGTCTGATAAGCACCAAGAAATCACTGTGCAGCCTGATACATACTAACATAATGCTCAACAGACTTATATACAGCAACACACAGCAGAGCAGCAGCAGTCCAATACATATTTATCTCCAACAAAGCAGCATTAGACTGATACAGCCAGGCAAAAGCATTCCGACTGCAGTTTGTGCATGAGGAACACTGAGGCCCACACGCATATCAATGTGGTCGATCACTCTGGTGCAGAAATCTGAAGTCATGCTGTCTAAATATAGAGCTAGGGTTTAAGTTGAACACTCTTATCGCGACTCTCTTGCTGTCACTCATGACATGCACACAAATACGTAGATAAACACACATCAGAGTGGAGGAGGGGAGGAGGGGAGGACACGGCCGAAGAGGAGAGGAGAAATGCGGAGGGAAGCAAGAGGTCTCGAGACAAGGCTAAAAATATCTGGTTGCTGAACTCAATGCTTTCACGCTTTCATGGAGCTCTCTCTCTCTCACACACACACACACACACACACACACACACACACACACAAAGACAGAGATCCGAACAAGCAAACAGTCATCTGATCTGAAATATCTGTCTGAGACATGTATAAAGCAAGGTGGGTTACAAACATCTTCATCTCCCTGATGCAACAAACAACACATATAATCACAATCTCTATACTACTACATGAACCTGCAAAGAGCTGAACAAAGACAGCAAATCGACAAAAGTCCTGTTCCTTGTTGCGAGTGGTCATACGTCTTCCGCCCGGAGCTGCTTACAGTGTACAACAGTGAGCGCAAGCTACATTAAAGTGATTATTACGTTTTGAATATGGATATTTTTCTTACAAAAACGCATCGATTCGCTACAGAAGGCCTTTGTTCACCCCCCGGAGCCGTGTGAGACACTTTTTTTTATGGATGGGCGCATTTTAAATTAAGTTCTTTTGGACTGAAGCATGCAACACCCGCTGAGTGCCATGAAACAGCTTGAAAGATCAAAGACAAATTTTAATATAACTCCGACTGGATTCATCTGAAAGTTATATACACCTAGGATGATTTGAGGGGGAGTAATTTATGGGCTAATTTTCATTTTTGGGTGAACTAACCCTTTAAGGCTGAAACCATTTACAAATAGGCTTAAATGTGATACATAGGGTTAGGGGATTTTCTTGTTTTTACTCATTTTCAAAATCATGTTTTTCTAGGCCAAGCAACATTTCCATAAGCAAAAGAAAACAAAGGTGCAAACAGCAGGGAGAAGAAGGGCAATGAATGAAAGAGACACTGGAAGAGAGAGCAATAGCAAGAAAGCAGTGACATGGGAGGCAGTAACCTGGTCGTCATGGTATCCAAATCTCTGCACTTCTCCAGGGAGATGACCTCTCTGACCTCTGATTACCATGCACATACCTGAGACTCACAAATACAAACAAACTCTCAGACAAAGAGCAAAAATGTGTCCTCCACTCACATACACACACCGTCTGTATGTCTCCATCAAACTGTCTCTAATGAGTAATCATACAGTTTACACAACACAAGGTACATACAGCAGTCTCTCAGTGTATGTGTATGGTTTCTCGAGTTATGAGAAGAGACTGCTGGGACAGAATTTCAAGCTGGAGAACCAAAAATCACATTTATTGCATGCCCGGGACCAGCATCCAAAACACAACATGGATGCTCTTCATCTGCTCCTTTCAGCAGGGTCACATCAGGCAAAATAGCGGACCTGCAGCTCACTGAATAAATTCTTAATGCTGTTCAATTCTCAACCAAGATGCACTGACCTCGTGGAAGCCTGTGTACGCCACTGTGTACGCCACAATCAAAGGAGTCAGGATTTCATATAAAGCCATGGTAACCCCAAAAAAACATCTTGTATTTGCTTAGTTACAAATGAGACCTGTTTGTCTTCCCACATGTCTACACATGCTCTTATTTGTTAGCCATAATCCAAGGACTTTCACGAGGTTGCATTATTTTACATCAGATTATAGGAGCCAGACACAGGCATACAGTGCATTGGTGCTACTGCAGTAAATTACAGCCACCGAGGTCTAGTGACATGAGAGTAAGAGGATCTGATGAGACCTAGTCAAGTGCAGCGGGACATGAAAGACAGACTGCCATAGGAAGATGCAGAGAGGAACCAAACGCTGGGAAAAAAAGAAAGCTTGATCCAGAAAAGGTGGAATAGTAAGAGATTCGGCAGCGTACAAAAAGGTTGACGATAACACGAGGAGAGAGCCAGAAAGGCCAGCAGTTCTTAATCACAGTGGACACAACCCCCCGTATCACTGAAACAAGCAGCTCTTCTCCTATCAGCCAGAACAGCAGCATATCATGCTATAGGAGCCTCCAGCAGCACCACCCAGGAAAAAATTCCTCTCTCCATCCCACCACTGTAGCCTGAACATCCAGCGGCTACAAAAACCGGCAGGTCATGGACTTGCTTCTTTCTGCCTCCCAGCTTATCACGGAATAAATTAGTCGATTACAGCCTTTTGATCAGAGCCAAGGGCAACAAGGCACTCCCGCTCTGCATACGCTGTAACACGAGACAGGCATCTGGATGTCCTCCGAGTCTGGGTTTCGATCCTAAACCATCTCTTAAAATAACAGTCATCGCTGTTATGGTTTTAACATGGATAAACGAGACAGGATTTGAATACTATTTTGAGAAATGCATTTTTAGATATCAATAACAGCTTCATAGACTTCATAAAGGCACACTCTTCTCTGGAAGACTAGGGTGAGAGGGTCTGTGTAGGACTCCGAGCTCCAATGGGGTTTGAACACACAGTCATCCATCTCACTTAGACTCAGTGCTGCACCCATGCACCGACGTAACGGATGGGTCCCATTATCGCCTTACTCTCTCATTGCCACTAAACACATTTCTCTACACTGGTTACTTATTCCATTTGTTTTTCCTGTCAGGACTCTGACACTGTCACTCCATCCGTTTAAATGGATAATGCATATGCAGTCATTTCGAGTAAATGTGGGAGAGAAAAAGAAAGAGGCAGACAAAGAGAAAAGAGCAAGTCAAATGGTTTGATACTTGTAAAATAATATTTAGTTTTCAGATCTTTAGTACTGTTGAAAACACAGTGACTATGAGACAGACAGGAAGAAGAGAATGTGATGGCACCCTTGCACATAGTACAGAGCGTTTTAATGGCTATAACAATATTCAATTTCAACAGGAATGAGAAAACTAGGCAGTCAGGGATAGAAGTACAGTGTTTTCAATGAATTGTGTCAATAATGAAACATTTTTCCAAAAACTTTCAGTAGAAAAAAACCCCTTCATAAAACAGTTTTCAAAGTTGTGAGTTTTGAAGACTACATGTGATCCAGGACCTTCATACAGTGCATGCTATTGTAAAGACTTTACTTCTATCCCTCACAGCTTCATTTTCATCCGCATAAAATTCAATATGGCATCTGCCCAGACTAAAGTCTATGATGTTGCACAAAATGTACAGCCTGTTTCTATCAGATGAAATATAGGTATAATTTTTTTTTAATACAGAAAGTCACATATACAAATGGCCAAAAGCAATAAAACAATAAAACCATTGATCCAAATATAATAACTTGTTCATGGTATCCTAGTGGCATCTAGTGGTTTTTTCAAGACCATATTTTGTCAAAGAGGTAAAAATTGTAACTTACAGCTTCAAATATTTTTTCCTGCATAGCTTTTAGGCAGCAGAAAAAAATGGAACTAGTGAGGACCTAAAATTCCTATCACGATCTACAATAGAATTCAAACATTCTTTTTTTCCCCCGACAACACTTTTTTTATGGGATATGAGATAAATGTGTATCACTTATGCAATAAATAATGAAATAAAATGCAATAAAAAAAGAAAAAAAGAAAAGAAAAGAAAACGAAGCACTAAGATCGCCCCATTCCTCAAACTGGCTGCCATCTGATTCATCATAATACTTAAAAGAGCATAAAATGAAGGAATCATCATACTGACTGCCCCATTAACTTGATTTTCCGCTCCTAAATTATAGTAATTAGTATAATCTTATATATGCTTTGATAAACTGGTCAGAATGATATAGCTTATTCTAAAATGAAAGACATTTCATTATTTATATATATAGTTTATATGTATAAATAACTCTACGAACTAGTTATTTATTCCCACAACAAAGAATTCCTCAAGAGTCACACATCAAAGTATCTCGTACACAAGAGTGAGTATTATTTCATTCATGTGATAACAGAGGCAGGCAGCTAATTACTTGTCTTGCCCCTTGCCTGTATTACTGTGGCTGGCACTGCAGACGATGATTTAGGGTAAATGCCACCGTCTGACCTCTGTGAATGTTAAAACATGCTAATAACCACTGCACATCTCTACGCACATGCCCAATACAGACCGTCCTTCCCGATTATGCATGTCCACTCTCAACACTCAGAATGTCAACTCTCCATGGAAACCAGACCCCTGAAAAACAGGCAGTCAGTGACAGAAGACATTCCATGGCAATGAATTAACATCCAGTAGAACAACAAATCGATCAAAGGAAATACAAACACAGAGACAGAACAGTCCCAGTATTTGGCAATTTGCTATTATGAGATTGTGAAAGAATTAATATTTATGTAAAGCAGAAATGTAAGCTAAGCTATAATGTAAGCTAATGAAGCTAGGGTACCCAGACTCTATTTTAATCATTCTTGGAGATTTTAACAAATCAAATCTCTCCCGTGAACTGCAAAAATACAAGCAGCACATTACATGTCCCACCAGAGACAGCAATATATTGGATCACTGTTACACAGCAATAAAGGATGCATATCACTCTGTCCCACGAGCAGCTTTGGGGCTCTCTGATCACTGTTTGGCTCATCTAATACCGACCTACAGGCAGAAACTGAAATCAGCTAAACCTGCTTTAAGGACTGTTAAAAGATGGACTAATGAAGCAGAGCGTGATTTACAAGCCTGTTTCGACCTCACTGATTGGAGTGTTTTTGAAGCTGCTGCCACCGATCTGGACGAGCTCACAGAGACTGTAACATCATATATCAGTTTCTGTGAAGACATGTGCATTCCTACCAGGACTCATCTAACTTACAACAACGACAAACCATGGTTCACTGCAAAACTCAGACAGCTCCGTCAGGCCAAAGAAGATGCTCACAGGAAGGGGAATAATGTCTTGTATAAACAGGCTAAATACACACTGGAAAAGGAGATGGGCTGGTCTCACCATGTACAAGACACCACCCCCACAGTCTGCGGAGAATCAACAACTGGCTGATGATCCTGATGATCCGTACTGCAGATTTGAAAAGGATAGTCTACCACCCCCCATCCGCTCTGATCTGCACTTCACACCTTCACCTACCACCCCTGCAACCCCCCTCCCTCCCTCCCCCACCATTCAACCTGTGCTTAAGGTCTGTGTAGAGGATGTGAACCGGGTCTTCAGGAAGCAGAAATCTAGAAAAGCTTCAGGCCCAGATGGTGTTTCACCTGCCTGTTTAAAAGTCTGTGCTGACCAACTGGCCCCCATCTTCACACAGATCTTCAACAGATCATTGGAGCTGTGTGAAGTTCCCTGCTGCTTCAAACGCTCCACCATCATTCCGGTCCCCAAAAAGCCCAAAATCACTGGACTTAACAACTACAGACCTGTCGCTCTCACATCTGTGGTCATGAAGTCACTTGAGAGACTGGTCCTGGCCTACCTGAAGGACATCACTAGACCCTTGCTGGATCCTCTTCAGTTTGCCTACAGAGCAAACAGGTCTGTGGATGATGCAGTCAACATGGGACTGCATTACATCCTGCAACACCTCGACAGACCTGGGAATTACGCAAGGATCCTATTTGTGGACTTCAGTTCGGCCTTCAATACCATCATGCCTGACCTTCTCTCAGACAAACTCACCCAGCTCTCCGTGCCCACCTCCATCTGTCAGTGGATCACCAGCTTCCTGACAGACAGGCAGCAGCTAGTGAGGCTGGGCAAACTCACATCCAGGACTATCACCATCAGCACTGGCGCCCCCCAGGGTTGCGTCCTCTCCCCACTGCTCTTCTCTCTCTACACGAATGACTGCACCTCTAAAGACCCCTCTGTCAAGCTCCTGAAGTTCGCAGACGACACTACAGTCATCGGCCTCATCAAGGATGGAGACGAGTCTGCTTACAGACAGGAGGTTAAAGAGCTGGCTGTCTGGTGCAGTCTTAACAACCTGGAGCTTAACACGCTCAAAACTGTGGAGATGATCGTGGACTTCAGGAGAAAACCCCCTGCACTCCCCCCACTCACCATCATGGACAGCACTGTGACTGCAGTGGAGTCATTCAGGTTCCTGGGCACCACTATCTCTCAGGACCTGAAGTGGGACACTCACATAGACTCCATTGCAAAAAAGGCCCAGCAGAGGTTGTACTTCCTTCGCCAGCTGAGGAAATTCAACCTGCCACAGGAGCTGCTGAAACAGTTCTACTCTGCTATCATTGAGTCTGTCCTGTGTTCATCCATAACTGTCTGGTTTGGTTCAGCAACCAAATCAGACATCAAGAGACTACAACGGACAGTCAGGACTGCTGAGAGGATTATTGGTGTCCCTCTGCCCAGCCTCCAAGATCTTTACATCTCCAGAGTGAGGAAAAGGGCTAAAAAAATCACCTTGGACCCCTCACACCCAGCCCACTCTCTCTTCGAACTGTTGCCTTCTGGTCGGCGCTACAGAGCACTGACCACCAGAACAGTCAGGCACAAGAACAGTTTTTTCCCACAAGCTATATTCAGTCTGAACAATTAATCTTTCATAATTATACATCGTCCATCACAACTAACATAGTATATTTATATTAAACTGCACACTTTGTAAATAACATATCTGCACACTAATAAACATATATGTACATTTATCTAAACAATTACATTTTTTCCTATACTTCTATTTCTGTATATAGTACATTATTCAATTTTTCTTTTTTTTATTATATTAGTGTTATATTACATCCCTACTGTGTTATTCCTATGTATGTCTGCACTATCATGTATGTCTGCACTATGTTTGTACTTTCTTCTACACTGGAAGCTCCTGTCGTCAAGTCAAATTCCTTGTGTGTGTAAACATACTTGGTAATAAAGCTCTTCTGA
Organism: Sinocyclocheilus rhinocerous; assembly: GCF_001515625.1. Taxonomy (NCBI): domain Eukaryota; kingdom Metazoa; phylum Chordata; class Actinopteri; order Cypriniformes; family Cyprinidae; genus Sinocyclocheilus; species Sinocyclocheilus rhinocerous. The sequence continues at coordinate 169,369 of NW_015629044.1, forward strand.
TTCTGACATCAGTGGTTCAACCGTAATTTCACGAAGCTACAAGAATACTTTTTGTGCACAACGAAAACAAAAATAACAACTTTATTCAACGATTTCTTCTCTTCCGG
>NW_015629044.1:170134-196169 GCF_001515625.1 Sinocyclocheilus rhinocerous
ACTATGTGTCTGAGCCAATAACTCAAACTTACCTAGGTAGAAACGCGCACTATGTGTATCATTAACAAACAGGAATCACACTGTAGGCTGATATATAAATGTAGATGTAGGACTTTAATAAAGCCAATCTCTCGCGTGAACTGGCAAAATACAGACAGCACATCACATGTCCCACCCGAGACAGTAATATATTGGATCACTGTTACACCACAATAAAGAATGCATATCACTCTGTTCCATGGGCAGCTTTGGGGCTCTCTGATCACTGTTTGGTTCATCTAATACCGACCTACAGGCAGAAACTGAAATCAGCTAAACCTGTATTAAGGACTGTAAAAAGATGGACTAATGAAGCAGAGCGTGATTTACAAGCCTGTTTTGACCTCACTGATTGGAGTGTTTTTGAAGCTGCAGCCACCGATCTGGACGAGCTCACAGAGACTGTAACTTCATATATCAGTTTCTGTGAAGATATGTGCATTCCTACCAGGACATTCTTATCATTTAATGATGATAAACCGTGGTTTACTGGGAAACTCAAACAGCTTCGTCACTCCAAAGAGGATGCTTACAGAAGTGGGGATAAAATCTTGTATAACCAGGCCAGGAACAGACTAACAAAGGAGATCAGAGTGGCTAAAAAAAACTACTCAGAAAAGCTGAGAAAAGAGCTTTCAGCAAACGATCCAGCGTCAGTATGGACTGGTCTGAGGAACATCAACATGTACAAGACACCACCCCCACAGAATCAACAACTGGCTGACGATCTGAATGTGTTTTACTGCAGATTTGAAAAGGATAGTCTACCACCCCCCATCCGCTCTGATCTGCACTTCACACCTTCACCTACCACCCCTGCAACCCCCCTCCCTCCCTCCCCCACCATTCAACCTGCGCTTAAGGTCTGTGTAGAGGACGTGAACCGGGTCTTCAGGAAGCAGAAATCTAGAAAAGCTTCAGGCCCAGATGGTGTTTCACCTGCCTGTTTAAAAGTCTGCGCTGACCAACTGGCCCCCATCTTCACACAGATCTTCAACAGATCATTGGAGCTGTGTGAAGTTCCCTGCTAAAGCTCTTCTGATTCTGATTCTGATTCTGATTCACCTTGGAGAAAAATCCACATTCCTGAATTAATAGTTTAAAAAACTTTGTGTGGCATTATGATAATCATAGCGGGTCAGATATTCAAATACAAATGAGGTTTGTTTGTTTGTTTTTTTGCATTTAGAGGCAGTTTGTAAACCATAGATGTCCTTAATTCAAAATTTCCAATGGTAAAAATTCCAGAGAGGCAGAGAAAGTGAGTAAAATCACTAGAAATAGTATAAGTATGTTAGCAACAGTTAATCATGGCATTTCCATTTCAACATAAAGAGGAGCATTTTGCTAAATTTATGCACTATATTGCAGATCCATATTTTTACTTAATATGTTGTCTACACGATAAGAATGAATGCAAGGAGCTAAAAATAAAATCCAACACCTCCTATATAATTGCATGTTACTAATGAAGAAAAACAGACTGGATGCGTGCCAGACATGACAACATTTATAGGATGCATTGAGGAGGAGCCCAAACTTTCCTACAAGAACAACTATATTTTTAGGTTTAAATATTCAATTAACTTAATTAATTAGACTAAGCTGATATTAGCTACAAAAACTCTTACCACTGAAATTCTGCACAGGCATCTTTAGTTCTCTCCCTTTTTTAATGCCAATGAACAAATCGATTTTATAATCCCTCTTATAGTTCCTCTTTTGTAAGGTTCATGTATTATTTCTGACACATGACGTATAATGGAAAATGAACATATGCAAATACAAATTGAGTGATTGCTGTCCTATAAAACTAGCTAGTGAGCGTCTTACTGTGGAGGTCAAGGTATGTGTCAGGCTATAGCATGGTGTATTATGGGACAAACAGTAGAACAAGCTAAAAAAAACAATGTTAAAAAGTTCTGATAAAATATGATGTTTTAACATAAAGCACTGAAAGAGGTGGAGAAAACACGGGCAAATTAGAGACGAAAACAACAGCTGGCTGCCAATCGATGCAAGATAACGACAGTGATGTAGTGCTGAAGGAACAAGTTGGAGTTGGGACACTGAAAAAATAAATTGCATACTTGTAAGTTGCATATGTTGACTTTATTGATCGTGCATAACTACACTTTATAGCAAACGAACGACCATAACCACAATGAATGCTGGTCTACTGTATAGAGTGGAATAGGGAATAATACTTCAGCTTTACTCCAGTGTAAAAAAAACACACATTAATGTAATTTTGCTAATGTGGTAAGTGTGATTCACTTTCATACCAGTTTACATTTCAAAGGTTAAAATCAAGGCACTGAACAGTACCTGAGGGCCAGACTGAATCTGAGGCATATAGCATGTCCAGTTTACATAAGAGAATCTGTGCAGTTATGCTGGCTATTCATCTCCCAAGCCTACAAAGCCAAGAGGTGTTGAGATCTGAAGTGTGCATTTTAAAAGAATTCTTTAGCAGTACAGGAAATATGCAGGGCATTGACTTCTTCCTTTTGAAGAAAGATGAGTTGGTGTAGAATTTGATTGTCATTGGACGGATCAATGATGTGGTCTTGAGAATGTGCTCTCAAGCTCAGGACTTTGTGTGCCACCTGTCAAAACCTCACATCAAGTTTGTTTTGCAACATTCACAGGGCTCAAAAAAAGAGGCATTTTATATATGTATCAGTTCATTTCTTTGCTCCTTACAATGAAAAACAATTGCAGTATAGACTGAAGGTTATGGAAGATCACTGATATTGTTGCACAGATGAAAAGAAAAACATTTGAACTTGAAGTAATATATTGGAAGTTGATGATACTCATGTCATATTTTATTTTACAATACATTGTACTGTCAGTCTAGCGGTAGTACATTTTCAACAAATTGATACTATCAAAGTGATATATCTTTTTTAAATGACGCTTGATGTAAATTACAGTTTATGCCATTTTTTTTGTTTTCCCCATAAGTTCCCCATAATTAAAAAAATAATAATAATTGCCTTGCACATCAGTTATTTGACGTGAGTATCATGACTACATTTGAGACTTGTTTTAATGTAATAATTTATTCATGTTTTCTACATATCAAGAAATTTTTGAATTATTGCTGTTTAGTTTCTCATGCACTAAATATTTCATTCATGTCATGAATGACCTATTTTAAACTGGCAGTGGGACTTCATATTTTAACATGTTTGTATGATGAACACCTGATGGAATTAATGCTTTTGTTTCATTCTGAATGTTCTCCATCAGTTCTCTCATAATGAATCATAACTAAATGTAAACACAAAAGATGTTTCTGTCTCTTGCCTGGAACTCCTCGTTCTGATTAAATGGAAAGCTGGCCTCTCTGTGCTCCTCACACCAGTTTCCATCCTGTAATGAATTACACACTATAGTGCGCTGGTCACCATGGGCGTCAAAACGAGGGTTCATGTGTAGAGCGATGTCCTCGGCACTGTGACCAATGTTAATGGCAAAACTGCAAAAGAGCAAATTAAAAATATGACTCCTGGTGCTTTTAAAGTCCTGAATTTGAGATTAGTTTCTCATGCACTAAATATTTCATTCATGTCATGAATGACCTATTTTAAACTGGCAGTGGGACTTCATATTTTAACATGTTTGTATGATGAACACCTGATGGAATTAATGCTTTTGTTTCATTCTGAATGTTCTCCATCAGTTCTCTCATAATGAATCATAACTAAATGTAAACACAAAAGATGTTTCTGTCTGAACACATTAAACAAGTAAAAAAGTAAAAGATGCTTAGTTTATCTGTGAAAACAGGTTTTATTTTATACGCCAACAGCTATAGCTAGTGAATTTGCTTTAGTTACAAACCAGATTTAAGAACACGATGTTTTATTATAGAAAAGTAGTAGGAAAAATAAACTAGTTGACGCTCATGGCAATTTATTGTAGTTGCGCTCCCTCTAGTGGTTTTAGATAGGCAGTGCCACAGTAAAATTATTAGGCTGATTTGACATACAAGTGATAATAGTGTGATTGAGATACTCCATACTCAGTAAGTGAAAATTGTGGGATAACAGAGCTGGATAAGTGACCACATAAGACAGAGAATCTTTCAGCATTCATGATACAACAGAAGCCTTATTTAAGTGCTGATTAGTCTACTTGATTTCGATCCCATGGATCCTGCCCTCTCCTTCAAAGTACATATATTTGTACTTCTCAGCGCCTTGACGGTTAGGGAAGCGAATCTGAGAACCATCAGAAAGAGTCATCAGGAACTCCTCATTGGTGAAAGTGATTTTTATCTGAAGGAAGAAAAGAGATTGCATATTAATTAAAATCCTGATATTAAATTTCCCCATTAAATTTCATCCACAGCCCATTTATTATTATTATCATCTTTAAGTTTATGGCTAAACAGCAGTTTAATTACTATATATATATATATATCCTCGGCACTGTGACCAATGTTAATGGCAAAACTGCAAAAGAGCAAATTAAAAATATGACTCCTGGTGCTTTTAAAGTCCTGAATTTGAGAAGTTGCTTAGTGGAGACTTACTTTGTGGAATCAGCACTGGGGACTCCTGTAACAGTCAGAGTCTGTCCCGTCTTAAAGGACAAATTCTGCACAAGCACACCCTGTTAAAAACAGAGAGAGCTGAAGTTACTCTTTATTCTGCATAATTTGATTTTACTACTGGTATGAATAGCCGAATATGTGTATCCACTTCAATTTGACTTGTACAGCTGGGCACTGTGCCTGGCTTTCCCTATAAGACCAAGGAGAGATTATAGCTGTAATGATGGAGTGGACAGAATCAGCCTCACAAAAGCAATGCTGTCAATTTTTCCTATGCGTTGAAAGAAAAATCCTAGTCCAATGGTGAAAGGCAAAGTGCCAGACTTGAACTTTTAAAAAACTGCAGATGTGGCACAGTTGCTCTATTGGAAAACCTCTGCATGGGTTCTATCCTAAAAAATGTACAAAATTGTCACTGGGGTGGTACCCTTTCAAAACGTAGTAATTTGCACACTCTAAGTAATTTAAAAAGTACTCTGTACCGTTCAGGGTTAAATTTCACTTTTGTACTTCAGGGTACTGCCACAGTGACAGCTTTGTACCCTTTTTCTGAGACGATGGATACAAGAAGAGCTATCATTTAATCATTCAATCTTTAAAAACTAGTGGCCATGCCATCTTTGAGAGATTTGGTATAAATGTAGAAGCCAGGTTGGGTCAGCAGCTGCAAAATCACACGATGAATCACACAAGGCCTCTGTATGTGATTCACAGCTGCCGAGGAAAGTAGATTTGTATAGCTGTTGTAATGATAGCAGAAGAGATAGGCTACAGCTGGCTGAATAGTGGAGAGAAAGGAGGGTCAAAAAAGAGAGATAGGAGGAGGAAAAGAAGGGAAAAAGTTGCTTAGACTGAGAATGTGAAAGAACAGATGTGCATCAGAGGTGAATTCTTTCCACATTAGTCAGTGTGAGTAACAGTAAACCAGCTCTCAGACAGAAGCTGCTGCAGAACGACACTCTCAGAGCAGTGTGGCCTCCCTCATTCTTTCTTTCTGAACTTTCTAAACTTCTTATTTTAACTGCAAAAGGAAAGCTGGCCGGTGATGCTCAGTCTTTTGGATTAGCATAGTTGAGAATGACTGAGTCATGCTGCTTTCGCTGAGCTTTAGCAAGAAAGTGAGCTAACGGTCTCCTTTTCAATGCCCCTGGGTACTGTATGGTTTCAGACCATAGTTGGGCATGAATTGGCCAGTCTTGCTTCATCTGTAGAAATGCCAGAGGATTGAACATGTTAAGGTAAGATGAATTACCCTAAAATGTTGAAGGGTTACAGACTATGTGTATTACAAACACAATAGCCAAGGCTACAAAGTTAACCTCTGTCCTGAACTTATTCACTTTCTGTTATTTGATTATGGCTGCCTTGCTCCATGAAAAGGCTCATATATAATACTTAACTTTATGAAACTAAATCACAGAAGAAAAAACAGTCAGCAGTCATTACTCCAGTCATGAGTGTCATATAATCCACCAGAAATCATTCTAATATGCTTATTCGGGGCTCAAGAAACATTTATTATTATTATCACAGTTGAAAATGGTTGTGCTACTTAATATTTTTGTGGAAATCATGATACATTTTTGTTGAGCATTATCTGAAGTTCAGAAGAACAACATTTAATTTAAATTATTATTTTTTTTTTTTTTGAAAACGTAAAAGTCATTACTGTCACTTTGGGTCAATTTAATGCATTGTCACGGAATAAAAAACTGAGCACACAGTGGATCCTTTTTCTCAGTGATTCTGTTTGTTTGTTTATTTATTTATTTATGACATGTTGGTGTAATATCTTTCACTTGGATGTTATAAGTTGCACTGAGTGAATACAGCTGAATAAAACAAAAACTGTGTAGGCCTACGTCTTCATTTCAGGCTGCAGTGCAACAAAATGTGATTATTTTAAAGGGGGTGTGAATCTTTTCTATACCCACTGTATACAAATTTGTCTCACTGCTTATTTTTTTTTAAAGGAAATAATAATAACTGTTTGTTCAAAAATACAGTAGTACAACATTATGATGTATAACATTATAATATTATAGTACAACATTATGATAGAAATGGATGATGGAATTAACAACACTGCTGCATTAAAGTAAGTACACTCAAGAAATGAGGAGGTCACACCCATGCACAATGCACGTGGGGGTGCTTCAGTAGACACTATTCTATAACAACTAAACAATGCACCAAATAGACAACATAGCCTACTGTACAGTATCAATAGCCATAAACACCAGACTTCAGCTACGAGCAGCAGCATATGCATTATTTGTGCTAAATTAAGATAAAGAGAAGACATTCTAGCATATGCTGTCTTAACTATAAACAAATCTTAAACACACCGTTTGACATACAACTAAAGAATAATGTATCGACGATGTGTTTTAAAATTACTCACGCTCATTTTGGCTTCCTTTGCGACCCAATGAAGTGAAACGAAGCGTCTGGGGGAGAAAGTTGCGTTGTGTGGAGGGCTTCTTATGTCCACTGCGGACTATAGAGGCTTCAGATGACCGATGTTTATTTCACCCAATTAGGTTTCTTTGCCTACTCTATCTCGACCAATCGCAAAAAGGCATGTGGGTTTACTATATGTAGTCTATTTCTAGACATACCCTGGTAATACGCTATAAATACATCTGAATAATTAAAACAAACGACCATAACCACAATGAATGCTGGTGTACGTTGCGAACATAACATAATGTAATGATGCGCTTGTAGCCCATAACTAATCTACTTATTAAAACTTTATTGAAACAACTGGCTTCAGTTTTAAAGATGATTAAAAGCGTAATATAATTGACATGCTTATGAATTGGTTGAGAATTGTCACACGTTGTAAAATATATTGATCATGTATCGAAAATAAGTCATGATGAGTTGGAATCAGAGGTGATGTATTTGTGGTCTGTGTGCTGGAATACTCAGTATTTTGGAGCTGCTGACACGAGGGTGTGGCACTGCCAATTTGCGCTGCTTTGTGAAACTGACGAGCATTTTAACATGACAGTGTCGTTTGCTTGATCTAAACTGTACACACAAGCATTTCAACACATTAACAATTCGGTTTATTTATTTATTTATTTATTGCTACATTAGCTATGTCTTAGACTAACAACAAATTTTTTGCATAGGGCTCCAGGATGCCTTAAGACAGTCACAAGATATGACCGCAAACTCAGGAAATGGTTTAGAGAAGTGAGAAGCTCCGGGGACCACTAAAGGGCTATGAAACATGAAAGAAACAATGTCAGCATAATACAAAGTAAATTTTAGCCTACAGGGAATAGTTTAAAGGGGTCATATGATGCGATTTCAATTTTTCCTTTCTCTTTGGAGTGTTACAAGCTCTTGGTGCATAAAGAAGATCTGTAAAGTTGCAAAGACTAAAGTCTCAAATCCAAAGAGATATTATTTATAAAAGTTAAGAGTCAACCACGCCTACCTAAAACGGCTCGTTCTAACACGCCCCCACATGTCTACGTCACGATGTGGGAAGATTTGCATAACGCCGCCCAAATGTTGACGCAAAGAAAGAAGGTGTATATTTTATTCTCGCTGTAGTAACAACAAAACCTCTGGATGTACTGTATGAAGCGCTTGGTGAGGTCATGTGTGCACAGGAGGAGGACATGTGCTACAAAACCTACTTACTGGTGAGTCTGATCACATTAGCACTGGACCTTAAAGACATTTATCCATTTTAACAAAATACAGTATAAAATCTCAGCCAACAGGAGATGCAGTTAGTCTAGCAGAGAATGTGGCCCTCATCTCTCAAGGCACCACAGGTCTGGTTACCTGGGAGGCTGCCCTATACCTGTCTGAATGGGCGTTGGAAAATACACACATCTTTACAAACAAGTAAGTCTGACACTTAACAACTCTGTGCCATTGTAGTTGTGATTGTTGTTTATTTTTTAATCTGAAATTTAAAAAAAAATTTAAACCTGGAAGTTATATTTTGGCTGGTATTTTGAACATTCTATTCATCAAAAAAATCTTGAAAAAAATGATCAAGGTTTCCACATAAATATTAAAGCAGCTCTGCTGTTTTCAATATTGATTATAAATTTGTCTTGAGCAGCAAATCAGCATATCAAAATGATTTCTAATGGATCATGTGACAATGAAGACCAAAGGAATGGCTAAAAATTCAGCTTCGCACCACAGGAATAAATTACATTTTAAAATAAATCAAAACAGAATTGTTATTTAAAATAATGTAATAATATTTCACAATATTATTGTGTTACTGTATTTATGAACAAATAAATGCAGTCTTGGTGAACAAAAAAAGAGACTTAGAATAGTATGAGAAACATTCAAAGAACTACTGCAGCTACTTATAGAAAAACTAATTGAAATGACTTTATGTAGTTAATTGTTTGAATTATTCTATTAGCATGCAACTATAAGTGCATACAGGTGCATCTCAATAAATTAGAATGTCGTGGAAAAGTTAATTTATTTCAGTAATTCAACTCAAATTGTGAAACTCGTTTATTAAATAAATTCAATGCACACAGACTGAAGTAGTTTAAGTCTTTGGTTCTTTTAATTGTGATGATTTTGGCTCACATTTAACAAAAACCCACCAACTCACTATCTCAACAAATTAGAATACTCCATAAGACCAATAAAAAAAAACATTTTTAATGAATTGTTGGCCTTCTGGAAAGTATGTTAATTTACTGTACATGTACTCAATACTTGGTAGGGGCTCCATTTGCTTTAATTACTGCCTCAATTCAGCGTGGCATGGAGGTGATCAGTTTGTGGCACTACTGAGGTGGTATGGAAGCCCAGGTTTCTTTGACAGTGGCCTTCAGCTCATCTGCATTTTTTGGTCTCTTGTTTCTCATTTTCCTCTTGACAATACCCCATAGATTCTCTATGGGGTTCAGGTCTGGTGAGTTTGCTGGCCAGTCAAGCACACCAACACCATGGTCATTTAACCAACTTTTGGTGCTTTTGGCAGTGTGAGCAGGTGCCAAATCCTGCTGGAAAATGAAATCGAGTTTCACAATTTGAGTTGAAGTACTGAAATAAATGAACTTTTCCACGACATTCTAATTTATTGAGATGCACCTGTACTGTTGATCACCCGTGATGTACATGCAGGACGGTTCTAGAGCTGGGTAGCGGAATTGGACTTACCATCATTGTAGTGTGTCGGTCATCCAGCCTAACCAAATACATCTTCAGTGACTGCCATCAAACTGTGCTTCAGAGGCTGAAGGACAATATCACAAACTGCTTAACTAACTGTGACAGTAACAGTGCGTCAGTGTGCGTGGAGGAGCTGGACTGGGAAAATGTGTCTGATGAACAGCTGCAAAGAATACAGGCCAGCACCATCATTGCCGCAGGTGACACAAAACTCAGGGATATTTGCAGGAACACACACATTATAGTTTCATATGTGATTTATTTTCATTCAGTGATTAAAAGGTCTCTGAATCAAGTCTAATCAAATGAAATTATGATGTTTGAAAAGTTTTGAGTAACATTACTGTGTTTGTTTGAAACAGATGTGGTGTATGATCCTGATATAATTGCTTGTTTGGTGAGACTGCTGAGCAGGCTTCTGAACTGCAAAGTTCAAGAAGAACATCCTGATGTTTACATTGCATCTACTGTACGTAACCCACAGACGTATGACTGCTTCAAGAAAGAATTAGGTAGGTTTCATATTATTAATAATATTCTATTCTGTTACACTGTCGATGTAAAATGTTTTCATAATTCCTGATTCTCCATAATGAATAAAATGTTTCTTTTATTTACAGAAATGGACTGAGACATGTTGTTATGAAAGATTCTGTTCCTCAAGTATTTCCATACAACCGAGCCTCCACTATAGAAATGATCAAAACATATGTATGACAGAAACTATCTCTTTGTAGTAAAGTATTTATTTACATAATATTTACAAGGATAGTGTGCTTTTTATTCTCATATTCAAGTCTTTCCCAATTGCATTGCTGGAATGCTGATTGTCCCGTTGTGGGGACAGTTAGCTTAAAATTGTGTACCCTGTGCAAATACCTGACAGTAACTTTCCATTGAATGGGAGTCAAAGGATTTGAGAGAACTTTACATAAACCCATCACCTAGACAGTCAGTCGCAGTGCTCTTTAATAAGTGGCAGGACGTTATGGTCCCAGTTCTCATCCCAGCGCTGCTGCCCGCTTTCCCTTAGATTCTTCCTGAAGATGCCCAGTTTCCCCTGATCACTAGGGAAGTCTGAAAGCAGAAGCTACAGAGATAACAGCATTAGTTGTAAGCATTTGCCACATTTATATTAGCAAGATCATGTAATATTGACTAGTGGTTGAAATGGGTACTGCAGTCCAAATTCAAAATATTTTTTCTCCTGCTCCCTCCTCCTCAGATTGAGGAACAACAGGAAAAAGTGCAAGTGACAATGGAAGGCAACAAGCCTTACACTGTAAGCTAATGAGTTGGTTTATCTGTGTTTTAATATGCCTATGATCATAGAGCTTTTTAGATGGATGCTGAGGCTTTTTAGGTCCATTAGAATCTGCGATCTCTGACCCAGTTCGTTTGCTGCAATACGCTGAGTTTTCTGCCAACTGGCAACCCGAGGTGTCGAAACATTATTGGGTAAACTGGCAGTGGGTAGAATCACACAGACCAAAACAAAAACAGACATTTCGACACGGAACACACATTTCAAAAGTCGAATAACTGGCTGTAGGACTGTTTCTTGGAGAAACAATTATGTGAACTTAGTTAATAATTAGAAATCTCCAAACTTTTTTTCTCAAATATGGCCATTTTGAGAGAGAGATGAAAGTTGCGTGAGTGAATTATGTGCGTCTGTGCAGCTCTAATGCACACCAGTATTCAGAGACCATGGTATGTGTGTGTGTGTGTGTGTGTGTGTTGTAGCAGCTAGCAACGACGTATGATGACATGTAATGGTGTAGTAGTGGTGTCCCATTTCTTAGGGGAATATTTTCACCCCTACCCCTTGACACTCTGTTTCAAGGGGTAGATGAAGGGGTATAAAATAGAATTGGGATTGGGCCTTAACATGTTTCCTAAATATATGCAAACATATTATGGAATTTTAATGCTTTAGTACGGTCAAAAAAGTTAGATACAACACCTTTAAGAAAAAAAATATTGGTTTTGAATCTTGAAAGTCATATAGAGCAGTTTTTTAATCAATAGATGTCTTACCTTTAACTGTTCAGACAGCTCCTTGGAGTCGTTGAAAATGAGCCCATTTTCTTCATGTTTCACCAGCTCATGCAAGCTAACAAGATACAGATAATGAGCAGATGACACCTTACATAACCCACACCTACTATAAAAGACCAGTCTCACAATCTTACCACTGAAAGTGTATGGCACAGACTGGCAGACAACAACCAAACATGTCGACCACTTTCATTGGAAGGTCAAGACCACTGGAGGATTTGTGCAAGCAGACCCCAAGATCAGCAGAACCTGTGCCAAAAACAACATACTCATGTAAATACGTGTGGTTTAGGTCAAAACACTCAGCAATTCCTGGTCTATGAAGTTTATAATGCTGTTAAAGAGATCCTCTCACCAAGTAAAACTGGATAATCCTCTGCTTCCAGCCATGGAGTGCAAATCTTGATATGATGAAATTCTTTAGAGTCAATCAGCTTCTTGTAATACTCCTTCTGAGGACCCTTACCTATATTGATAAATCAGTGTTTGAAACACACAAACAGAGGCATTGGTCCACAGCTGATTTTACGGACATTTATACATATTAGACATTGTGGCGTGTACCTGTAATCACACAAACCAATGATGGAAGTTTGTGTCCTGCCTCTACAAACTTCTCATACTCTTATTGGATAAAGAAAGAAAGAAATCAAATGTTGAAGATTACATGGTCTAATAAGTTTCAATACATAAATATACAACTGTAAATTACAGAAAAGGTTGTGGTACACTACAGTTCAAAAGTGTGAGGTTGGTAAGATTAAAAAAATATATAAAAAGTTTGTTTTTATTAAAAATGTAGTAAAAACAGTAATATTGTGAAATATATTAAAATTTAAAATAACTTTTCTAATGTAATATATTTTAAGATGACATTTATTCCTATGGTGGCAAAGTGGAATTTTCAGCATCATTACTCCAGTCTTCAGTGTCACGTGATCCTTCAAAAATCATTATAATATGATGACTTGGGGCTAAAGAAACATTTCTAATTATTATCAATGTTGAAAACGGCTGTTCTGCTTAATATTTTTGTGGAAACTTTGATATACTTTTCAAAGGGTTCTTAGATGAATAGAAAGTTAAAAAAAAAATTATACCAAAAAAAAAACATTCAAAAGAATTATTAAAAAAATTGTACATAAATATATTTTGTCACTTTTGATCAATTTAATGCATCTTTGCTGAATATATGTATTAATTTTTCAACAACAAAAAAAAATCTTACTGACCCCAAAAAATACAATACAGTAGTGTATATGGAGAGAAATAATAATAATAATAATAACCTTCAAGAGCTCGTAAAAGAACTGAGAAGTCTTCATCCTCTGAACATAAAAACATAAATAATGAAGCGTTAGGACATTTCAGTTAAAGGAATGAAGGATAATATCCCTATAGCTCAGTGTAGACAGCACTGACCAGTCCAGCTGGTGCTGCTGATAAGCAGAGCAGGACGTCCAGCAGAGCGCGTCACAGCACCCGTCTGAGTATTGTGCTCTGTGAAAGCTGTCAGTTCCATGTACTCCTTAGTGACATCAGGACTAAGAAATTATAAAGAGGAATGTGTGAAACATTTATAAAATGCCAAAGACTAAGTTGCGAGAGGATATTATCCTTTTCAGAAAACTTTTATACTACTATATGTGTAACCGCAAGGAATGGGAGCAAATGGTTCTACATGAAAATACTTACCTAGGCCTAAATGGTAAGTAAGTACTGCCCATTCTGATAAACAGCTCATGTTGAAGTTTCAGAGGCGTTTCTCTAAATATCGGGGGTGGCTTGTCATATAATGTGGTTGCCCTACAATTGCAAAATTGATTAACTGGCTTGTCTTAAAAGTAAACTGTTTTACTAATAATATTATTAGTTATTAATTAAATGTTTATTTAATAATAATAATAATAAATGTAAATAAAGTATTATCTGATTCTAAATGAACTCTAAACATACTCAATATTCCAGTTTTTCCGAAGATCTTCTCTCATTGCGTTAGTGACACATAAGTTATTATCCGAGAAACGTCCAAAGAGCTTCTCGTACCTGCCAACAACACAATGCACAGTTCAGACTATTCCCAAACACGGCTCAAAACACACTGTGTCCTACCAGGATACTTACCATTTTGCCAATTTAACAATGAAATGATTCTCCCCATGAGTGAGAGCCATTATGGTGTATCCATAGTTGTGCCAGTCTATGATGAACTGGTTTCCCCTGAAACGACTTGCTGCCCATGCTACTGCTATAGCTGGCAGTCCAGGAGGATTCTACAGAATGCACACGTGACTTAGAGTTTCACTTTAAGACATAATAACATATAAAAATTACTTCATACTTTGCTTAATACAAAAAACAGATACCTGCATAAGGATATAGCTTTGGTCCTCAATCTTCATCAACACATAGAACAGCTGGAAAGACTGGAATATCACCTTTGAAGCATACCTGAAAATTCTGGGGCCAACTGAAAGGCAAAATGCAGCTCACATTATTTATATTAGAATGACTGTGCACGGACTTTTGTGCTTTTATGCTTTCTTTCTGTGTATATGTTTATATTACCTGTAAGCCCCTTTAGTTCTGAAATGGGAAGTATGTCTATCCTGTCATCCTCAATAATGTCTTGATGAGGTTTAGTACCTATGTGAGCAACATGCCAGTGTTAGAGGTGCTAAAAACCAGCCCTGTGGCCTGTATATGTAATGCATATCGAAGTGATTTAGTTTATTAGCATGCCTTGCATTCAAACATGGGGGAACAATCGACATCATGCATAAAATAAAATAGTGATGCAATATGAAGTGCATGCGTTAAAATGTATATACCAAGGAAGCCAATTAGGGTGACATTGTATCCGTGTCTGCTGAGAGAGAGCGCATGATACTGCATGCGAGGACTGCGCCCTATATCTCCCAGCACCAACACGCAAACGTTCAAATGTGCAAGTTCATCTCGTCCCTTTAATCCACTGGCTAGTACAAAAATAAGCACAACTACTGCGACTGGCAGAAGAGCCCACGATAAGCTTAACCCCGACAAAAGTCCTAAAAGAACCAATGAAACTGTCACTACAGCTACTGCCGCATTGGCATCCGCCATTGTGTTTTCCTGATTATGACGTGGCTGCCGCTGGCTGAATGTAGGGCAGGAAATTTAAAGAGACACGAACCACTGGCGAATAAGAACACCTAATTATAACCAGCATACATTAATGTTCTTCAAGAGCATGTCAGTTCATACATTTTTAAATAATTTTGATGTAAATAATTTCAGATATTTTCATCGTCAATAGAGAAAGATGCTATTAGCAGCCAGATGATGCAGTTACGATACAAGATTTTAGTGAACTTTTTAAAAAGAAAGAAAGAAACCTGGAAATTATTAAAAAGACCAAGGAATGAGGAGAAATCCCACTCAGCAATAATATTCAAACTATGTGGTACCACAGGGTTTACTTCAGCGGACCTGAGCCACGTGATGGGTTTGCTATGACAAATGCTTCCCCTTCGAAATAAGGAAAAAGCTGCTGGATAGACCACTCGTCCATAACTATTTTCCCTGTTCATTTTGTATTCTCAAAGGTCTTAAAATGTGGTATCCTTTCCTTGTGTTTCTTGTTCTCTCGTCTACAATTGATTTATCAAACCAGGATGTGATTGATAACATACTTATGAGTTTATCCAAGGGAATCACATACTTTGACATGCAGGGCAGAAACATCAACCTGGACGGTGTTGTTGGATACCTAATACTTCAAGGTAAGCCATCATTTTACAGATTGGATATGTTTTTTTTTTTTAAATCACTTTCATTACTCGATTGTCTGAGTGCCACTGTACGTTTAATTTATGAACATTGGTTCAACTTTATAAAGATCATAAGTTACCAATATTTTATTTATTTTTACTCTGGTCTAGCTTTTCAAGAGAGTCTTTCATTGCAATGGACCGACATTGGACTCGGCTGTAAAATCGAACACTGTAGCCTTTTTAATGCAATTTCTGTCAGTATTTTTCTTAACTTTTGGCGCCGGTTAACTAACGTCATTTACATAGACGTTGATTATATTGGTTATATGTAAATGCAGTAAAGGAAATTAACTGTCACATAATGAACTGCAAGCGCTCGAGCAAGCGGCGCTGCGCGCTGTTTCTATAGTTACTGCATCAGTTCAACGCGACTGATTCCGTTCATATTTAGCGCACTCTGGCAGAAGAACTTGTCATGTAACTTTTCTGGTTGCTACAAAGTTGTTTGAAAACGTTTAAAGATAAGTTTAAGCAAACAAATGTATTAAAAAGAAAGCATTTTTTTGGACCCTAGCGTTTTCCTTTTGGAGGGTTAAACACTTAATTTAGGGGCTCAAAATCCACTGAGCTGAACATCTGAAGTAAACCGTCCATCAATGATTCACCATTCTTCTTCTTTCTGCTTATATAACTCAGCGCAGCTGCAGGAGGCAACACGAACTTGGCCGCATTCAGATTTTCTGAGTCTCTCTCAGCGCGCAGCTGCCGTTTCTATGTTGAAGAGACTGAACAAGAGCCTTTCTACTGCCGTCAGCGCTCTTCAGGAGTCAGACCCCAAATACTTCAAAGGTAAGTCTTTGGGGGAAATATATATATTCGAAACCATCTAATACTGGCACAGAAAGCATGCACTGTTTCTCCTACAGAGTTTGAGCCCATTTTGGACAGCTCCTTTTGGTCCCTGCCTGCAGAATGGAGCTCCACCGATCCCTCACTTGTTTATACCTCAGTGAGGTCTATGGAGTGCTATGATGAGCAGTTGAGTGACAAGTGCATGACTCTCCTTCTAGGAACATGGTAAGAAGATTGTAGCATAAAAGAAAAAAACAGCATCAAAAAGTTGTAAAAATCACAGTCAATACCGTAACTGTTATTTTATTGAAAGGAAAGACAATGGAACCCCATGTATTGTGACGAAGTCTTGTAGAGACACGATGACACAGTTTGGATGTCCACACTATTCCCTGTCCCACCAGCTACTGTACTTCATGATAGGAATGATGGTAAGGCATCCCTTTAATCTTTATTGTAGTATTAGCCAAAGATTGTTTACCTTTTGTTAAGAAGAGAAATTATCATATGCACCCTGAAATAAATCTGTGTGGTTTCAGTCTGACACTTGTGTCCACAGAAAGGGTGCTCCAGAATGCTCAAGGGGGACCTGAGAGTGTCTCGTGTCAACATAACTGTGGAACATTATAAGAGAATCTTCTGCTCCAACATGATGAAAAGCAACCAGGATATTTTCAAGAATGCTATTACTGGCCAAATGCAGGACATCTTTATAGAAAACAGTTAGTAGAAGCAATAGGGTTATGAACGAAAGAAAGATTTGGTCACATCTTATAGATAAGATCCACTTACTGTATGTTTTTTTTTTCAACTAAATTATTTATTTTGCAGTCCTTTTATGTGGTTTAGTGGGATTCTCAGACTTCTATAACTTGGACTGGTTACAGTCTATTCTAACATGGCAAGACCAAGAAGCAGGCTGTTTTGGCAAAGAAGGTGAGTTAAAAGCATTTTAAATATATGTAAAATCGTATCCTAATGTTTAACGACTGGATATTAAACAAAATCCTTAAGCCATACAGGTGTAGATCAAACTCTATGTTGCATATTGTTTTCCCCACTCAGAGGATATCTCCCAGATCTTTGAAGAATTCTTGGATGCCCCCCACAAACGGGTGAAAAGAAGAGAAAAAACACTGACAGGTGTTTGTTTGCTCTTAAAACAATAGTTCACCTAAAAATGAAAATTTGCTGAAAAGCTCACCTTCAAGTCATCCATGTAGATGAGTTTGTTTCTTTAGAAATTCAGCATCACTTGCTCACCAATGGATCCTCTGCAGTGAATGGGTGCCGTCAGAATGAGAGTCCAAACAGCTGATAAAAACATCACAATCCACAAGTAATCAACACAACTCCAGTCCATCAATTAACATCTTGTGAAACGAACAGCTGTGTGTTTGTAATAAACAAATTCATCAAGACATTTTTAACTTCAAAAAAGTCGTCTCATCCGAATCAGGAGAGAAATATGCACAGATCAAACACCGTTAAATGCAAACTGTCAAAAACTGTTATTTTTATCAGCTGTTTGGACTCTCATTCTGACGGCACCCATTCACTGCATAGAATCCATTGGTGAGCAAGTGACGTAATGCTACATTTCTCCAAATGCTTTCCGATGAAGAAACAAACTCATCTACATTTTGGATTGTCTGAGGGTGAGTACATTTTAAGCAAATTTTCATTTGTAGGTGAACTATTCCTTTAATGTTGCAGTAGTTGAAAAAAAAAAGAATTATTATTTAATTAATGTCACATGATTATGTGTTTCAAACTAACACATGTTTCTTTTCATAGATGGCTGCTCAAGTCATATGACAGGAGTTGCAGTGAGTGCATTAGGAGGTTTTCTCAACTATTACCTTTCAGAGCAGGACATAACGAAGAGACCCTTAATTTAAGGGCCATGCTTCATGAGATAATTGTTACAGAACTAAATTTCCTTCTTTATCAGGTTTTATAGATACATTTGGGATTTATTCTTTCCTCTATGATCAGTTCTCTGTGAATGTGTGGTAGATTTAATGCTATGTATGTAAAACAACATGATTCAAAGAAAGGCAAAGAGAAAGGCGAATTTTCTTCGAAAAAAACAAAACAAGAAAATGTACAGTATTATGATACATTTCTTATTCTGAGGAAAAATAACCAAACTATACAATTTTAATGATAATGAACTGTGCATAAAAGGTTAAATATAGGCATATGCTATTATTTTAATGCAAACAGAGGTTAGTTTAAATAAATAAAATGCCCTTTGTTGGTGAATATTTTCTCTTAGTTCAAGCTTTCATGTTTGGAGGGAGTGGACCCCTGTGGGTTCATTATTACAGCGAATGCATGCTTAAAAATTCATGTTTGACTTCCGTCCAGAAACAGCATGATCTCTCCAAAGCTGCTTAGAAAGTAGCCATGTTGAGATGTCTTATTAGTCTTTCCACCATTCATCCATGAAATCTTTTAGGCTTTAAAACACCAGTCAGAAAACTGTGGTCTGTAATGAATATTTGCCCAATATCTTGTTCTAATATAGCTATAGGATGTTTAATGTCTACTCATTCCATCCTGTGACTTCACAGAAGAGAGCTTTTATCAGGCGTGATTCATACGTGACGGTGTTCTTGCCAATGTGCATGCGGTCCTCCTCCAGAGGCTGCTCTATGATGGCAGGCACATCTTTTCCGTACACTAGAGGGGAGGGTAAAAAAAAAAGTAATTAATCCCATGGAGAATCTCAGGATTGAAAATTAATTAGCATCTCAGCTTTCAAAAACCAGCATTTCATCCCCACTGAATTAAACAATCAAAACAACAAGTAATCACTGGATTAAATTTTGATACTTTGCATATTACTGGAGGATTAAAGCTCTGCATTGACACAGTCCTGCTACATATGAAACAGGATACAGCGCCCATTTTAAAGCTTCTATCTGTGGGATCAAACCATCTCTTTACAAGATATACTTACATTCACAGTGCTCAAGGAACTGAATGCACTCTTGTACCACTGAATCCCTGAGCATGATCATGTGCTTGGCCATGTTTTCCAGCAGTGAGAGAAAACATCTCTTAGCATAGAACCACGTGTCTGTTCCAAGCTGAAATCATAGGATGTCAGTGTCATATCAAGCACAATAACGACATAATATCACATGGAAATCACATCAGTAAAACCAGTAAACATCAGCTGAACTTGAGACTAAAAGGAAATGCAGTAGCAATCCAATGCTGTACATATGCTACAGTATCATGAGATCAAGAATGCTGAGGTCCTTGAGTAACACTGTTTATGCAGCTGGAAACAGCAAAGACCTCTTCAGTGGATATTTGTGGATACACAAAAATAACATGTTGAGGATGGTAACCGAGCAGGACTAAGATAAATACAGCAAGTAAGGAATATGAAAGTTTATGTGCTGTCTGAACTCAACTAAATTAAAAACATTTAATGAAATATTGACTACCTTTTTGTTGTATGGCTCAAGACTCTTTATGACACGAGAAATGCCAAAGTCATAGTTCCCTTTAGCACAATACAAAGTCCTGTAAGAAATGAGGTGTTTTAAGTATGACACGTAATTCACATTGAGAATAGATGTCTTTAAAATGAAAGGCACGGATGATCTCTTTTTTTTTTTGGCATACATACTGTTTAAAGGTTTAGGGACTAAGATTTTCGAAAAGTTTTATCAAAGAAAAAGACACTTTTTTTTTTTTTTTAATGTTTTTAAAATAAGTCTCCTATGCTCACCAAGGCTTAATTTATTTGATAAAAAATACAGTAAAATAGTAATAGTGTGAAATATCAATACAATTTAAAATAACTTTTTTATTTTAATATACTTTAAAATGCAATTTATTCCATGCAAAGCTGAATTTCCAGCAGTCATTACTCCAGTCTTCAGTTTCACATAATTCTTCAGAAATCATTCTAATATGCTGATTTGGTGCTCAAGAAACATTTCTTATTATTATCATTGTTGAAAAGTTGTGCTGCTTAATATTTTTGTGTACACGGATAATTTTCGATTAAAAAAAATCATACTGACCCAAAACTTTTGAATGTTTATATTAATGTTTTTAATATACACAGACTGCTTTCACAATGTCATCTTGTATTATTATGATATTTCAGATGTATTATTTGTGCGATATTTCAAAATGTAAAAGAAAAGTGAAAAACAGTATCTGTACAATCTGTATAAGATAAATGTTCATGAAGGTTGTTCTTAAGTGTTGATTTAGCATAGAATTATGTAAAAACATTTAACGTACCCTATTACAAGGTTGACAATACACAGATGAAAGATTTTTTTGTCTGGATCATCATATGAGATTTGCTCCTCTTCTTTCTCTATCTTCCTCATCAGTTCCTCTGCCTGTACAGACAGAAACGAAAGGGTGAAATAAAATAAAAAAAATATGATGAAACAAAGCTGCTCCAATGATATCAATTATAGTTAAATAAGATTTACATTTTTACCTCTTCATTTTGGCTGGTCATGATGTATGACACGCACATGTTAGCAAGAACAATCGCACTGACGTTAAGGATCTACAGGACAAAATGTGAGTGTTAATTAATTGCGAGGATGCTAAAACCAGTAGACACTTTTCAAAATAAAAAATAAAAAAATCAAACATCATGCCGCAAATTC
Source organism: Sinocyclocheilus rhinocerous (assembly GCF_001515625.1). NCBI lineage: Eukaryota > Metazoa > Chordata > Actinopteri > Cypriniformes > Cyprinidae > Sinocyclocheilus > Sinocyclocheilus rhinocerous. Next base: position 191,248 of record NW_015629044.1, read on the forward strand.
CATGCAGTCACACAGTAAGACTCCAAGAGTCACAGATCATTTTACCGAGGGTTTTGTTTTGCAGGGACATTCTTGAATGTTACACTGTTCCAGCTAGCAAGCAGAGGAGCAAAGAACATTCATTTGAAAGGTTTAGATTTGTTATATAATTGTCTGCCAAGTACTGCCAAATGTCACCCACCATCACAGAAGACAAATAAAATAGTATTTATACATATTATATATATATTATAAAATGAAGTAAATTGTATATAAAAATATTAACAAAAGTTTTTAAAAAAAAATTATGAAAATGTAATGGTTTTGCAATGGTAAAAAGACCTTCATTACAGGCAGGCTTCCTCTCCTTCAGGAAACCAGGCAGTAATTTTAAAGCTCTATTCTGCAGTTGTGCATGCACAAGTTATTTTACACCCTAATATCCATGAGTCAAAGATAAATTACATATATGTATACTACATATATTTACTGTTTTTAACAAACACATCTGCATCCCACTGTTTATCCACAATTTAGGTTATTGTTATCCATTTTAAAATTTGATTCTTAGTAAACTCTACTAAGCACTGAGTGAGAACTGTCATTTGTATTTCATACGTTATTCTTATTTTCCATTTAAACGTGGACTTGGCTTTCATTAAAGGCATTGGTCTTTAAAGGGGCTCAAAATACATTGCAATACAAGTGGCCAGAAAAGCACATTCAGTAACATTAAACTTACATTCTCATAATGCTTCTTAACGATGGGCTCATAGAAGCCAATGGCTTCCTTATATTTGTTGTCTTGCATGAAGAGCACATGAGCAACATTAAGTTTCCAAGTGTCGTGCTCATTGCAGAACTCCAGTGACTTATGGAAGATCTTTTCCACCATGCTGTAGTTCTCACGGTTCCAGTAGATTTTGGCCTGTGCCATTAGTACAGGGATGTACCTTAAAAAAAGTTCAAGAAAATGCACTCAAAAGAATTTATATATGGTGAACATGTTACATGCGTTTACAAAAATGAAGGAAAGAACAGAAATTTAAGGATGAATCTTTAGTAATCACCTCTTTTGTAAGTCACTTTATACAAAGCGTCTACTTAATGCATAAATGTAATCAAATGTAACTGAATGTTAAATCTACCTCTCAAGAACTTCGTCATAGTCTTGGACATATTTTTTTAGGGATTCATCATCCCGGTTGTGCCTTGCTTCCTGCACCTTCGAGAAAAGAGATTTTAGAATTTCTAAATTCTAATTAGCCATTTCAGTGTCAAGACATATTGATATCATAAGGGTGTATTCAGGGAGTAATATTTGACACAAGTAGACATAAATGCTGTGAATTGTTGAAAGGCAAAATGCCAAGCTGTAACCTGTTTCGTAACCTTGCGTAGTTGCTCAGTAAGTTTTCCAGCAATTTCGTCAAATTTTCGGAAAGCCTACGTCAGATGAAAAGTCAATTAATTCAAAAACAAATGCTCACTAGATACTTGCCAAGACTCTGCAAAAGATCACTTACTTCCTCAGGTGCTGTCTGACATGTGATCATGGCATCCAGGAACTCATAGAGGTACTATAAACAGGAGAACAAAACATTAGCCCTACCATCTTGATGTGAGTTCGGACAGATATGTCAATATGCATGAGGCAACTATGCAATTATCATCTGGTGTGTTATTACTTGCAAATACCTTATGGCCAGGGGAATCAATCAATGTGGACGTTATTATTGGAACGACTATCTGGGCTAATAAAAAGTGGAGACTCGTATATACATGATTTAATTTTTATAAAACTAATAGTGCAAATACAACGAGGCTGATGAGAAATAAAACATGAAATTGCTACAAAATAATTCTGCCTTACCGGTGTGAGAAACTTGTAAGTGAGATGAGCATTTTCCGCCAAGACATCTGCAGCGAGGTCAAAGTACTATAGACAACAAAAGCAACAACAAAACCCTCATACACCTCTTAAAGAAAAATTTTTAAGTTTCTATAAAAGCTAAAGTGCATAATTTATATGCTACTACCAAACAGTTTCCTGAACACTAAGAACTGTTATCAATGAAGCACACTAACCTCATATTTACAGTAAAGCAATAGTAAGTTGCCAAAAGTGACAGGAGGAAAGGGGTTTTGCTGAAGGAGAAAAGCAAGTTTCTCAAAACCCTCTGTGGGCTTGGTGTCCATGTTCATTAGGGCCTGGTTGTGAAGAGTGACTGGATCCAGCTCCTAAATGTTAAAAAAAAAAGCGAGAGACACTGGACATAATCATTAACTCTTTGGTTGATAGACTTTAAACGATCATTATATGGGCCAACTTCCAAATGTAAAAGCATTTCTTACACATAGAAAGGGAGTGAGGGAGCAAAATACGCTAATTAACAAATTATTGACTAATTAACTAAAAACTATCAAATGTATACATGGTAAATAATTTCCGCTCTACATTCTGTTCCACTAGAGAGCAGCAGACAGCTACGTTTGCTTGTCCATTTCTTCAGAACAGATTTGAGGAATTCCATCCATGAATAAACTTAAGACTTCAGCATGGAGGGTTGTCTATCTGTAAACTACCATTAAAATGGCACTGTATCATTGTTACTTAAATCAAATAAATAAGCACATTTTGTCTATATATAGGCCCTCTTTTAAGGAAATTATATAACCCTGTAAATATAACTTTGCACAGTACCCTGAATTCTTATTTAAATCTGGTACATTCCTTGCGCTAGTCCTAGCTGTTTAAAAATGCCTGCCCTGCGGGAAGAAACAGTGTATTTAATGAGTGCTTATGTAAGATGGATCACTGTTTGGACTCATTAACTTCGAGGTGCCAGCACAAACTAGCACAGAGACATGTCCCTGCAGCCCACCATCATTCCAGCCAGCAGGTGTGGGCTTACCAGCTCTCACAATACAAACCCCAGCAGAAAAGGATTAAACCTGCACCGGAATCTCAGACTCAAACACAGCAAATTCCCAGAGCATAATTACAGGCAATCTGGTAAGGATTTGAGAAAATTAAACTTGTATTGTACTTTTAAAAGCCAGTAAAACTGACTAGGTCATTTTCTTTCTTCTGAAATGGACGGCACATGGTCTGTCAATATAGGATAAAAGTTCCTCAAGTGTGCATGTGAACTGGCATGCCTATGACATTGATTCATAAGAAGCTATCCTGCAAGACTGAGCTTGCTCAGATCAAACAGCATAACTAATGAGGAAAATATTCTCTTGACAGGCATCTGATCTTATTCGGCAGCCTTTGTTTGCTGCATTGCTATAGAAATGAGAAAACAGAACTCAGGAAAGATTTTAGAGCAAAATCACCTGGAAATATACTGGAATAAAATAGTAATGAGATATAAACACATTAACAGGTGCTTTTAGTGATCAAATTACAATCGGACAGCACATGAATACATTAAAAGCCAAGTGTAAATGGACCTAAAATGATAAGATTGTGATCTGATCACTAAAAATACGTTCGAAGGTGGTTAGAGATGGTTTCTGATTTCATTTCATTAAGAATAAATGTGACAAGGTGTAAATGCTAATGCATTTTGATTAAGCAATATATAATAATTACGCTGATTAAGTAATATATAATGAGGTTGTGCTACAAATAATAATTATCCGTCACTTTGATGGACTAGGTTATAATCATAACCATAACCTCTTTTTGTTCTGCTTGCACAATGCGAATAAATCAACAGACTCAATTTAACGAACAATATCCCATGTATTATTTCAATGAACTACACTTACAATCTCTCATTTCTCTCCCCAATTCCTCAGTCATGTCTCCCTCCTGGTGTGTTTTTGCGGGGGCATTTTAAAACTTTATTTTCTTATTTTTTCTTCATATCTAATCCCTATTTGCATCCCTTACTTTTAAGCAGGGAAACACAATATACCAGATAGATTATTTGTTTTATCTGTCGAAATGACAAAACAAGCATTTTGAATCCATTATTGTTTTAAAAACTCTGTAGATGGCAGAACATTTATGGTTAAAGCAATCTCTGATGCAATACGTGAGTGCCATTCCATTTCGAATGGATAAGTGAGAGACATTTGAATGCAATCCTACTAAACAATATCAAGATTCTATCCGGATACAAAATGCATGTGAATGCAGTGTCAAGGGGAAAAAAGTGTTACCACAGAGGTGAAATTTTTAGTACCTCTTCTGATCTGGGGGGCATGTCAGTCAGTGCTTCTTGCGCTGCAGCATCTGCAAAAAAAAATAAAAAATTTAGATATATGAGGCCATAATCACTGAATTACATTAACTGAAGTTCAATAGTGGCCGCTACAGTAGGCAGTCAAAACAAAGCAGTGTATCACCCCAGGCTAAATTATGCAGAAAGCCACTGAGCAAAACATAGTCTGTGCTGCAGACGTCATGCTTAATGCAATGCCACTAGGAATTAGGGCTGCACGATATTGGAAAAAACTCACATTGCAATATTTTGTTTTTCTGCAATATATATTACGATTTGAAAAAAAAAATCACCAGATGACTTGAACAGCTCTATTTGGGAAAAAAATAAAATAAAATCAATGATTGGGGTGATTTTGTAGCTGAGTAAATCAGCATAGGAAATAAACAAATTACAAGCATTGATAAATATAATAGAACAAAGATACAAATGAAATAAACAGTGCTTTTTATTTTTAAGGCAAGTCTAACAGTATTCAGGTACAGAAATTGAATAATCAAATGTAAAATAACACTGCATAGCCTTCACTGTATAAATTAAATCTAATAAATCTGTGTTAAAGCTACAAAAGTGATTTTTCTCTGTGTTATGTTTGATTAACATGACACAGAAACAGGGTTGGGGAGTAACGGAATACATGTAACAGCGTTACGTAATCAGGATACAAAAATCTTGTAACTGTAATCCGTTACAGTTACATCAAAA
>NW_015629044.1:196285-200193 GCF_001515625.1 Sinocyclocheilus rhinocerous
CCCTAGCCCGGCCCGTGTCCGACAGCTTATCAGAATTACCGGCCCGAGCCCGTCTTTTTTTTCCCCTTCTCCCAAAACAGCTTATACTACTGTTTCAGCTATTAAAATTATTCAGTTTTGTATGTAATGGCAAAGTAATTATATTTCATTTCGTTTTTTTATTAAGTTAATTTAGAAAAACGTTTGGAGCATTTTTTGTTCGTTACAAGTTTTTGTTTTTTTAAAGTAACGACCAAGCGGTACTACCGCGGTAGCACGGTCTTGTGTTGTTTCCACCAGCGCTGCAATTTTTTTTCATCACTAATTGATGGATGTCTAAAATATAAAAATAAGGAGAAGCCTAAAACAGGCCTGAGGCCCGGCCCACGTCTGAACTATGACGTGAAAATTGGCCCGAAGCCCGGCCCTAGGGGCGTAAAAAAGTCGGGGCCCGTCGGGCCCGGCATGAAATTGGTTCTGTTGGTTCTGGTTCTGTTGACACATGTTGACTCACGTAAGCCGCCTGCTGGTGCGTGTGCACAAATAACACCCGTCTACAATTATTCTCCTCAAACGTGGGATGAATTCATTACGATGCTTCCTGCTGGGAAAAACGTTTTCATGTCTGGAAATTTCACAGTTTTCAAAGAGGATAAAGGAAATAACAAGGAAATGTAGATATTAAAATGAGAGTCCCCACACTCCGGATCAGTCAGTGAAATAAAGAAAGATAGCATTTCACATGCATTTCGACATGTAGGCTTATTTTAAAATAGACTAATATGTATATGGTGTAAATTTTTTAATGTTGTGTATAAACTATATTTATTTTTACTTGTACATGTTAAAGAAAATAAATAAATAAATAAATAAATAAAACTGTAATACTAAACTGCATAGCTACTAGATGTCTGCATAGCCTTTTTATATAAATATACGGGCTGTAATATCTAGATGGTGAAACAAGACACGATTTTTAATAGTTTCAAATAGTTTTTACTATAGTTTGTATTAGTTTTAATTTTAAAGTCATAGTTAAATAAAAGTAGGCTACTTAGATATGGCTTTTTTGACTTATTTACATATGTAACTTGAAGTAATCCAAAAGTAATCAGATTACATTACTTTTATATTGTGGTACTTGGATTACGTTACTGAATACTTTTTTAATTAAGTAATTTGTAACTGTAACGGAATACATTTTAAAAGTAATCCTCCCAACCCTGCACAGAAAGCAGCAGGGACATTAAACTGCTGTGAATATATTGTTATCCTCTTTCTTTCTTAATTGTTTACCTTCACCTAAGCCATAAGCAACTGTTTTTACAAGGATACTTACAGAGACATGCATTTTGACATAGTTTCGTGCGTATGTGTTATTTCAGGCACAAATAGTAGCGGAAGTGAACGGAATTCAGAGTTCACCTGCATCTGCGTGGATCTCACCGTGTCTACAACGGACGCGAGCAGCACGGCGCGACGCGACAAAATACAATAGAACCCATTATAATCAGTGATGCTGTGTGACTGACTACACTGGTGCAGCGCGACACGACAAATCCCCGACAGTAAACTGATGCCTCCTTTTATTTATGACGTACTGACACAAAGTTCAAATGATTTGCAAAGGTCGCTTTGTCGCGTCCAGTGTAGACAGACTTTGGGGCCGTTCACATGGTGCACCTAAAAACGCGTGGAAAACACCAGCCGGGCCGCTTTCTCCTTCTTTCCAAAGCGCTCGGGAGCTTGCGCTTTCGTGGTGTCTGCCGTTGCTAAGCAACCGTGACCTGCGCTCTCCTCAACGACGCGGAAGTTTCAACAAAGGATAAATGGATTTCCAGCACTGAAAATCGCTTGCAGTAGCTCTGCTACTAAATGTATTGCCGCGTCCGGTGTCTGTGTGTGAGCAAGGAAAACGATCAGTATAAATATAACGATCAGTATACTAAACATCGCACATCCATGCACACATCACGATTATCGATGCTGAAACGATATATCGTGCAGCCCTACTAGGAATCCTGGAAGGTCACAGATTCTGCTAATGGATTTGCGGTTTATCATACGTTATGAATAAATAGAGTTCACTTCAAAAGCACATGATAGGAAGGCGCCTAAGTCAAGCATCAGGTCGGGTGGTTGATCTATACTTACAGTTTTTCAGCTGGTATTCAATAGCTGCTTTCAGATTAAAGGCTTCAATCAAAGCAGTTTCATGCAGGACAAGGGTGTTGCCAACACTTCTTACATCAATGCCTTCTGTTGTCATTCCAATACTGAGCTCTATGGACATAAGAATCACTCACTGAAATTCACTCTATAGCACAGAAAATCTTGCAACACCTAAAGGATTTTCTGTTACAAATACCTGGATGCTCTCTGATTCCACGCTCAATAATTTCTGCAATATATTTGAGTGCTGAAGCATACTGCTTTAAACTGTAGTAACAAAGTGCTATATTGTAGGCCAGATCTGTAAAAAAAAAAAAAAAAAAAAAAAAACATCAGACAGAGTCCAGCACAGCTAGTTTTGGAAAACATCACAGTGTGTCAAAAGGTCTCCATTTCCACATTCATTTCCATAAAAAAAAAATCTAAATTACTACCCTTACGCAGTGTGGTCAACCAGTCAATGTTATGTTTGTAACTCTTGGCAGAACAGTTACTGGGAGACACCAGTGTGTGTGTTTGTCTGTTTTGTCTATTAAGCTCCTGCATGTAGACACCACAAACACACACAGCTATAATTCAACGGAACCAGTACTAAAGAAGTTCATCCTCACCTGGCTGGTAGCCCAGTACATTCATGGAGGACATAAACTTTATGCAAGCCTCTTCATACTCGCCCTCCTTATAAAGCAAACACCCGAGGTCCACATCATAGTCTGGATCATCCTGAGGCAACTGCTCAACCAGAGTCTGGAGAAGCAAAACCAAATATTCCAACAAAATAAACAGTCGCTCATGCCACATTCTGTGCTCAAATGGTGATTCATTTTCCACATGTGCCATAGCTCAGAGTTCTTACAGGATGTTTCATGTATACTGTGGCTTTAAAAAGCATTCGGACACTTAAAGGGATAGTTCACTCAAAAACAAAAATTCTGTAATCATTTACTCACCCTTTTATTAAATTACTAGTTATTTTAAAAAGAAAAAGAAATAAGATTCAACATAAGAACTTCTTTTCAAGATTTTCACAAAGAACATTAAAAAATATATATTTCTTAAATAATTTTCCAAATGTGTTTCATAGAAGAAGTAAATTGTGGTTTGTGGTTTAAATTGTGGTTTAGAATGACATAACAGTGAATACATTTTGTCTGAAAGAAAAATGCTGTTACCTTTGCACCTGAAAAATCTTCCTCTCCATATTTGATGGCAGCTTGAAGTTTAATCATCTGTTTAGAAATAGGATGAATAATAATATTTATTTTTAATAAATATTTAGTTTTATTTACATACTTATTACTTACATACATATATTTACTGTATATTATAATGGGAAAAAACTGCAAAACAGTTTTAAGGATGGTACATTTTCTTAATTCACCATTTTTTTTGCAGATGTGACTAAATGTAATGTGTATCCACCTTTGTATGACTAGTTGTGCTGTCCAAGAGAAAAGTAGCTTTCATGGCCTCTGGGAAGGCACACGCTCCATACAGAGACTGGGCATAGTAAAGTTTGTAGTCCTCGACCTCTGGATGAAGCTGCGTCAGCTGTTCATAACATTCTGCTGCATTAGTGAAGTCCTGCATGTGGTAGTAGCAGTAGCCTAGCAGAGACAGAGCAGCCCTGGACTGGACATACAGAGACAGTCAGTCATATAGAAATCATATATTATGTCTTATATAGACAAAGAGAGATTTTATACATACACACACACACACACATATATACACATATATATATATATATATATATA
>NW_015629044.1:200227-210257 GCF_001515625.1 Sinocyclocheilus rhinocerous
GAGACTGTCACATAAAATATAAATTATATATATATATATATATATATATATATATATCCATTCATTAAAAATTCCATTATTATTTTAAAGTTCAGCCCAGGACTGGACATGTCACATAAAACGAAATTACTGTACATATTATTTCTTATCTAGGCAAAGAGAGATATATCCTCTAAATAATTACACTAATTTTATAATTTAAATGGCTAAACTGCGATTTATTCGAGTTATTTGTGGTTTGGGTTCTTTTTCTTAACAGCAGAGAACACCATTTTAAAGCACAGGTCGTTTATTGATTGATTCAATGTAAAGAATGAGTTCAGTTATGACTGCTGTAACTTACTTTATTGTGTTTCTGATGTTCTTTGCTCAGAATATTAATTGCGTCTCCATATCGTCCTTCTTTGATCTTATAAAGAAAGAAAAAAAAGGATTAGTAAAAAGCCAATCATTTCGATAAAAAAAGAAAATCGTTTTGCTAAATGTGCGAATGCAAGCAAACAGCGTAAGACCAGTGGTAACTAAGCTAGCCTGTTAGCTTGTACAGCTAATAACTCACCATTTTATACACGGTGGCTGTGTATTCGCCGTCTTTAATCGTTGTTAGCGGCATTATTGAACGCAAATGCTACATGTAGCTTTATCTCATAAGCAAAAACGTCAAATTTAATAAAGCTGAATACGTAACCCTCTGTGTTTTCAGAGACACGACGCAGACATCCCGTCTCTTAGCAACCGTCCCAGAAACGGATGTGACATAATTATTATATCATTACTCCAGTGGGTCTCTGGTCTCTGCAGAGGCTGAAAGAGAACTAATTTCTGCTTTAAAAATTCTTTAATTTATAAATATATTACACACACACACACACACACACACACACAATAATAATAAAAAAATACACAAACAAAGTTCTCAAATTTGATTTATTTCACGTGGAAATGTTGGAACACTTTAAAAGTGCATGCTAACTTTACTGGTTACTAAACAAACTAAAATCATATTAAAACAGAATATTTTTAAGCATTACACAAGCATTACACAGTCACAAATGAGCAAACAAATTCTTACAGAACTCTTTGGACCTCAAGGAAGAGTTTTGAAATTCAAACCATATTGGCTTGTTCATACAAGCCAAGGGTTTAGAAAAGATGTGTGTGATGAGGGAATGTTTTAAAACAGGAGGGAGTGTTCTTCAGTCTTGGGACAGACTGGTGGAGCAACCGAGACACAGAACTCCAGGAGCACTTTAAAGAGCACACCAAACTCTCTGACTGGTATGTAAACATGGATATTCAATCTACACACTTTCATAATTCCAAAAGTGTAGGTTGTTTAAGCTGATCATGTATCAGTGTAAAGATGTCATATATGAAATGCATTATATTGAATATATATTTATATATTTACAATAAGTTAAGTTTAAAAATACATGTTTATTTCTTGTTTTTATTCTATTTTCACATGCACATTGTTTTAAAAATGTAGCTTTCTTACAGACCATGAAGAAAATGTCATGCACAGCTATCAGGCAAGTCGGCACAGATTTTGCCCTGAAACCAAATATGGTCTACATGCACCAATATTATTTTTAGGATTAAGATTAATAGCAGTGGTGGACAGTAACGGAGTAGCTTTACTTCGTTACTGTACTTAAGTAAATTTTTCAAGTATCTGTATTTTACTGGAGTCGTTTTATTTTGAGTAACTTTTACTTTTACTTCACTACATTCCAAAGCATAAGATCGTACTTTTTACTTCACTACATTTCATAAAACATATCGTATTAATAGTGTGTTTAGTAGCACAGGGCTTGATTTATCTCTCAGTAAGCATACATCATCTGCTTAAAAAAAAAAAACACACTACAAATTCCTTGTGTGTTTGCGCACACCTGGTGAATAAAGCTAATTCTGATTCTGATTCTTAGAGAGGAAAAGACCAGGGCAGTCATTTCAACATTTTCAAGGGCAAAGTTTCAGTAATTACACTTGTAATTTCTGCATGTACTTGTGCAGGAAACATAAAGAACCAGAATGAGTTTCAGGGGGAGCCTGTTGTTCCTGACCATGACTGTGGTCGTAGTCTGTGGTCAGAAGAGACGCCTTGCAAAAGAGGAGTGGAACTACCGTGATGGCTGTAAGTGGATCCGTGTCTTTTTGTTTAATAAAACACACACTAGCTGATTTATGCATTAATGTTCTTGCTGATATGTTATTAAGGTTTCAGAATTTTTTGTTCAGATGAACCTGAAATATACTGCTAGATAATATTACTGTTGTAGCAATTGATAAAAATGTAAATGATATTGCTTTTCTGGTCCTCAGCTGAGAGAGTAAGCATGCGAGGAGTTGCAAATCTGACTCAAGTGCTTGATGACTGGAGGTTTGACATCCTGAATCAAGTAAAAGGACTCCTGCAGAACGACCATCAGTCCTTGCTGCCTGACTACTCCAGGTACACTTTCATGAGGTTCAATGTGTTATATCAAACTCTCAGATTCAGGTATTCTTCCTTTCCGCAGACAGAAAACAGCAGGAACACAACGTTGTTATTTTGGTATCTGCAGCTATGTCAAAATGTGGACTGTGTTCTTTCAGAGCAGAACATTTCATTATGCTGGAAATTTTGCAAAATATTTTATGTGCTTAATGGGGAACTTCCTGGCTCCTTATGGTTTGGAATCTAGTCATCTTCATATTCCTCAAAGCTATTTGCCAACCAGTGGTTGCGCTATACCGTGCTGCTCTCATATTTCTTTCTCTCTTTAACTCTTCCCAGGATCCAACCTCTCTCTGAGGCGCTGGATGACTTGTACAAAGAGTTCAATGCCCTGAAAACTCATCTTGGTGAACTGACCGAGAAGTTTGGACCGTTGGAAACCTTCGTAGATGAACTGAAGGCCGAGAGAGCCAGTGCGAGTGCTGCACCTGCTAACCCCGTGCGCAGACGGGTCATTAAGAAGACGCCTGTTGTCTCCTAAATGGCCGTGTTTGAGTAGAGCTGGATCTCTCCTAACATCAAACCACTATGATATAGATTCCTTTAGCAGCCTTTCCTTGAGCTTCTCACTCTTTTAGCATCATGTTGCTGGGAAACAGTAATAAACAATATGCTGAACATTGTGAATGTCCCTCCATGTGGTTTGGGTTGTATCTAAAAGCAGCAATTTAAATGTGACAGCTAGCTCATAATTAACATTGCAAAAAATAATGGACACAGCTGTAACCACAGGTCTTTATTTTTAGAATACCTTCCATTGCTCCTAATCAAAAAGAAACAAATTTGGCATTTGTTTTTCAGTATAAGAGTATTACATTTAGCTGTCTTTAATCCTGTTGTTGGAATTAGTCTGTATATATTCAAATATATATGACTGTCAGTGAATTGATATGTGGTATTTGCAGCTCTCAAAATGATCAATGGCTTGTGCAGGTATAAACTGATTATGTACAAGCTAAGAACATTTCAGGAACACAATAAATTGTGTTTTTCATTGTGTATTTATGCTTATAATCGGATGAGCATGGTAATTAGATGCTAAATATCTCTTGGCTCATATTTGCCATCTCATGCAAGCTATAATAAATTCAGTCTGTTGCATTCACTTCTAAGTTTCGGTGTGTTAGCTAACTTTTGACATAATTAGCTTTGTGCATAATAGTTTGGTGTTTGTTTTGTATAATAGTCAGCTTTCATTATATCTGTGTTTGTCTCATCCCATTTTCTCAGTGTCTCACAAGCTTATGAGAAGCTATCTATCTATCTATCTATCTATCATCTTGCAGTTTTTCTGCAAACAAAATTCAAGAACACCAGGCAGCAGTAGAAGAGAGGTAAATTTTTTACTTTGCACTGTTTACTTTATGGCTAGTGATTTGGTAATATAATGTCTTCTGTAGCACTTTATTACTATAATTCAAAATGTACTCCCTCATTAAAACAGATATAAAAATAAGAGGCAGAACTTATTGACTCTGTCACAGTTTCAATCTGAGCTCCACAGTCAACAGCAGAACTGCATATGCAGTGGCCCATACAAGTATTTGGACATCAAAACCAAATACAATTCATGTTTTTCATTGCATAGATCAAAATAGAATGGTTTTATATTTTGTTATATAATGCAAATACATTCTTTCATTTGTAATTATGTCTAAAGTGTTCAAATTTTAGGCTCTACAAATATTGTACACACACATGGCCTTGTTTATGAAACAATTTTTGTATGAAAATTGTTCATAAACCCTTCTTACATAAATTGCTGCAGTCAATTCAATGCACTCATGTACATTCATCCAATAATTTATGTAAGCATAGAACTGCAACTGATTTACACACAAATTCTATTTGTGTTTCACAAATGAGGCCCACAGACCACAAACTGTGACGCATAAATGTGACCACCAGGAGGAAATACAATGTTATGTCTCTCTGTGGGTATATATTAAAAAGTGGTTAGGACACTGTGGTCATGAAGTCATGCACAGCTCAAATAATCCAAGTAATTACAGAGTTACCATGCCACATCTTTTTATGTCTGTTATATCATCTGTGTCCGACCTAGAGGAACACCGACAGGCAGCATCAGCAAAATATATTAAAATAGCTATGTTCACAATGTACACTCGATGACGGTCACATAACGTAAATCATAAATCTCAGAAGGAAGTCTCTTACATCTTTGAAGATTTCTGAGGCATCACACTCAACGGAGGGCAGAAAATGTGTTACACAGCCTTACATTGTATAATCATCTCTTATTCCCATAAGTATCTTGAGCTGTAAATTAATTTTCATGACTGTAATCCGTCACTGGTGCTTTGGAATTTGAAAGTTATTGAAAGACTTGTGTGCCAGTATCAAGTATCATCCTTTGTTGCTCATCCACATTAAATCATTATTTTACAGAACATTCAGTCATTTACTCACCCTCATGTTGTTCCAAATCTGTATGACACAAACTGAGATGTTAGGAAGAATGTTCATGCTGCTCTTTTCTGACAGTAAATGGGGACTGGTACTTTCAAGCACCAACAATGACAAAAAAGAACAATAAAATCATAATAAAAGTAGTCCATTTGTGTTCCACCGAGGAAAGCAAGTCATACAGATTTGGAACAACATGAGGGTGAGTAAATGACAATATTTTCATTTTTGGGTGCACTATCTGCTTAAGAATGACTTTTAGTAATAAGTCTGACTATAGATAATCCGTCTTTATCAGATAGCATGTCAGTATTCGCTGTAGTAATTTTAATGCCTGTTCCTCCGGATATGCAAAGAACAATGAAAAACAAGATATGTAAGACAAATTAACATGGAAATAACAATACTTTCGGGAGCTGTGGCCTGGTCCTCAATGCACCTCAAAAACCTGAGGTTTTTGTCTTTTACACAGGGGCGTAATTTACACTGGGGACAGGGGGATGTCCCCCCACTTTTCAAAATCCTGTTTGTGTCTCCCCCACCCACTTTCAAATTTGTTTGTTATGATTTTTTTAACCGCACGCCGTCATTGCCATGGAGGAGCAGAACCGAGCACTCACGCGTCAGTGTCCAGGAACATGGTGTGCACACTCTAAAAATAGTTCACTGAAAGTTCTAATGAGTGGGTATCGCGATTGCGGCACAGTCAGCGATGAAACGCCAGAAGCTGCGACAGATGACTTTAATGTCATCATGGATGAAAAGAAAGAAAGGAGATGTGAGTTGGTTGATTCAGTAAATTAGCTCAAGTCAGGATAATCATATTTTCTGCCTACACCTGTTGATGTTAGCCTAAGGTTGACTGAGCTAACATTAAGGTACACTGTTGCTAGGTAACTTCAGACTGTTGTTAGCTAAATATTGAATGTAGAACAGTGGTTCCCAAACTGGGGTAGCTACGTGAGGCGACAGAGGCGGTACACGAACAAAATGCTGAGTTTTGCGGTGTTACGTGAACGAATCGTTCGTGAAAGTTATTAATTCAATGATTCATTCATAAATACAGCCACTTGCTTCATTACTGAATGATTGAACGAATGACTCGATGACTTACGCAGTAAGACAGCGACTTACCGCCACCTACTGGCGCTTTTAGTATAAAAAAAAAAAACTTTTTTTATCATCATTGCATATTACTCTATTGAACATTTTTCTTATTTAAAATATTATTAATATTGTATTTATAAAGATAAAAAATGCACTGGAAAGTCAATTTAGGGAGCAAATATTGTCCTTTAATGGAAAAGGTGCAGTCTAAGTGGAAGAGAGGGTACGCAGAAGGATGGTAAATGCCTCAGGGGGTAGGTCTACTCCACTCTAAAAAGTTTGGTAACCACTGATGTAGAACATTCTGTGTACCATGAAAATGAGTCCACTTTAAACCATTTTCTGTCAGCATTTTCCTACAATTCTTTTTGGCAGAATTAATCATTATAATCAACTTAATTATTTCCTGGATTTGTATTTGTATCACCATAGTCCCTAAATGTATGTAAATGCAGGAAATGGGATTCAAATTGAAAACATTTTCCCCCATTTTGTGTCCCCCCACTTCTCAAACCAAAGTTACACCCTTGCTTTTACAGAATGATTTCACTTACTCTTATAATTGCTTTTGGTAGATCAAATGCTCTTTTATTCTTATCAGATGTACTTTTTAATTGAGTTTCTATTTTTTGTCCTGTTAGACCTCAAATCTTTATATTAAAGATGCTGATATGATTTGAACATAGTATTGCATTAAGGCATATATTGAACTGATTGTATTAATGTAACAAACAATTAAATGTTATTGAAGTGTTAAATAATGTATAAATAAGTATTAAAGTATTAAATAATGTATAAATAAGTGTTACATTTACATTCTAGATATGATTGGCTTTATGAAATATTAATCTGTGAGCACTTCTGATTTAAGACTGACTTTCAAACTACATAGGGTCAGAGCGAGGCATTTTGACCATTTTAAACATTTATAACGTATATGACTTGAACACTTGGTACGGCTTTAACCTTGAGTCATGGACCACTTACGTCATGCAAGTCTCATAGTTCTGGGAAAATGGCCATAAGCGGCATCTTTTATTGATTTCTCAGTCATTTACAGAGTGTGATCAAAAGCTCAATTGTAAAATTGCGATGACAATTTTAAAAAGTTGGGAAGGACAGTGACTGCACTGGAATGATGAAGTTCCACATTTACCGGTATTAGTTTCTGTTGAGCTATCTGGTTTGATTCAAGGCCAGTGCCAAGACAATGTCAGCACTAAAAAAAAAGCACCTCCTACTGCAAGCTAAGTGAACTGCAACTTATGCTTGCGAAATCTCTGGGCACTGACTCCGAGGACATTTGGTATTGCTGTCATAAATCAATAATAGATCCATGTTGGATATATGGCAGCAATGTAGTTATGATTTCAACAAGCTATCAGGTAGATGAGAGATCAATGCATGTGTAATATCATGAATTAATATCAAAATCATGCGTTTTCTGCACAGCAATGATATTTTAATATTGCATATGAGTTTCATATGATTATATAACTAACAAATAGCTTTTGAACATAAGCATCATAACATAAAGTAAATAAATTAATATGGTACATTATTTTTATAGGGAAGAGTTTAAATGCAACACTCCACCAAGGGGTCTATGGCCTAAAAAGTGTTGGAGATGCTTGCCATAATGTATTTAAAACTTCACTCTTTTTACTTCTTGTAAATACATTCCTGGAAAATCCTCTTGTAACTAATGTAGTCCATAGTTTTTCCCAAGTATTAGAAATGCTAATTAATTATTGCCTGCTTTATGTCTTTCTTGGATATCTTTATGTAACATGGTCCATACTTAGGTCACCCCCCGATGAAAGAGTGCACATCAATAAAATGCAATGACAGATACGCTTTAAGTCTTGACTGAGTTCCAATCAAAGTGCACCATCTTGACCAAAGATTTAACAAGCTCTTGGAGTCTTGAGAAGTTAATCCAAAGATATTGGAGGTCTTACTACTGGAGATGCTGCCAAGACGATACAGTCTCAAGAATTATGTTAACTCATTTCTCTGTCCGGGTTCAACACCAAAGCAACTGCAATAACCTCGACCTAAAAAGCCAAATCAAAAGTGTTATTAGATTTGAACAAATCCATTTGAATGAGGAAAAGAGATTATTTAAAGAAATGCCAGAACAGACATTCAGCATCTCTGGCATCTGGGTTTGTGACTATTTTAAATTTAATAAATTAGAATCATGCTTCAGGTGCATCATTCTTTGTATCTGTGCCAAGCGGACTTACTGTGACCCTACGGAAGCTAAGAATGGTCCATTTACTGTTCGATGAAAGACTGGCAGAGCGTGCAGCTGAACCTGAATAAGTAGAAATCGAGATAAATGGAAAACATAGATCTAGGAGCTTTTCTTGTTTATGTCTGTTCACTGTCCTTCAAAAACATTTATTCTGCATAACTCATCCTTATAACTTGATTTACATTCAATTTTGTGGAGCAAACAAAATAGTATTTTTGTCCAAGTAAAAAATATATCAGAATGAAACAGCAAAACAAGGGATTCAAAGAGCACGTTTATAGAAAATACAAAACAGCTTTACTTCCAGTCATTGACCTGAGGACAGATATTTAACTCAGAACCATTAAAATGATGGGGAGGACAGTTCTATAACCTTTATTTATAATGCCATTTGCTTTACAAAACGGTAAGCTGCTAAAAATAACAAAGTCCAAACACATACAATATCTCAGGAGTTCATTGTTCTTTCAGTTTAAAGGATCTGTAAAATCCCTGGCTGTAATAAAACAACATCTCTTTGCATTTGAAGGTTTTTATGTAATAATGTGACAGTATGTTTAATGGCACATCAAATAGCACCATATGCTTTTATATGAAAAGAAAAAAAAGTGTATGCTATAGGCAGACATGACAGATCAGTCAAAATACAAGAGATATATAAGAGTTAAAGGAGATTTCGTCGCTCATGCCAATGGCCGAACAGCACTGACCATTCGATTGCATAGATTAAAATGCGAAATGAACTATTTTGTCTTGAAGTATTTAATTAGGTCACACCACACTGGACATTAATTCAGGTTTAAAGAAGTGTTCTGGTTGCACTTGACTGAGAGAAATCGTCATTTTCAATTACGGCATAGGGTGGGATGGGACACATATTACACAATCTTACAGTGTCTGAAACAGCTGTGACAGGGATTAATCGAATAAAAGGGAGATGGAAAGGAGATTAACTGGTCCCCTTCTTTCACAGCTCTCAACTTCAAGAACGTCTTTGCAGTGTTGTCAAAATTTATAACCATTTGACATGATGGTGATAGAGGCTCAGCCTGCTGTCATGTGTGTGTCTGTTTTTTTTTTAACTGAGATTGAGACAGAGAATTATTGTCTCATTTCAGATGAACCAGGGATGACCTGATGGAGATAAGAACATCTATGTGTAACAGAACCATACTTTTAATTGTGCCATATGGCATACTTTCAGAATGTGACAAGTCAAATGCTGAATGCTTGGAGGTTGTTAGAGTTCTCAGGAAGTTTTGCTTCTTTTGGAGCTTTTGATTTTGCATTTCCACAAAAGTGACATACAGTGGATATTGAAAAGAATCACCCCCTTTAAAATAATCACATTTTGCTGCTTTGCAGCCTGAAATGAAGACGGACACAGTTTTTGTTTTATCCAGCTGTATTTACTCAGTGCAACTTATAACATCCAAGTGAAAGATATAACACCAACATGTCAAAAAAATTTTTTTTTTTAAATAAATAAATAAACAGAATCACTGAGTTTGAAAAAGGATCACCCACCTTTTTTTTTTAACTCAATTGGGTGTTAATCACCTTCTCAATGGCACACAAAGCACACAAAAAAAAATTTGACTTTCAACTGTGATCAGCTGTGTTCATTTTGATCAGCTCAGAATGAAGAGAGTTTTCCTGGAGCATTTCAGTCCTTGGTAGTGCAACTGAAGCAAACAATCAACTATGGGTGGCAAGGCACCGTCCAACGATCT
>NW_015629044.1:210374-219129 GCF_001515625.1 Sinocyclocheilus rhinocerous
ATCCAAGTGAAAGATATAACACCAACATGTCAAAAAAATTTTTTTTTTTAAATAAATAAATAAACAGAATCACTGAGTTTGAAAAAGGATCACCCACCTTTTTTTTTAACTCAATTGGGTGTTAATCACCTTCTCAATGGCACACAAAGCACACAAAAAAAATTTTGACTTTCAACTGTGATCAGCTGTGTTCATTTTGATCAGCTCAGAATGAAGAGAGTTTTCCTGGAGCATTTCAGTCCTTGGTAGTGCAACTGAAGCAAACAATCAACTATGGGTGGCAAGGCACTGTCAAAAGATCTCCGGGATAAAGTTGTGGACGGGCACAAGTCAGGAGATGGATACAAATTTTTTTCAAAGGCTTTATCAATGCCTAGAAGCTGAGTGAAGTCTATTAAGAAGTGGAAGGTATTTGGTACAACACAGACCCTCCCTGCATCAGGATGTCGCTCCAAACTGGAAGAAAGAGTCAGGAGGAAACTGGTCAGAGAGGCGACCAAGAGGCCTACAGCAACTCTGAAGCAGCTGCAGGAATTTATGACAAAGAGTGATCATTGTGTGCATGTGACAACAATATCACACATTCTGCACAAATGTGTCTTGTATGGGAGGGTTGCAAGAAAAAAGCCACTCCTCAAGAAAGGCCACATGCAGTCATGACTGAGCTTTGCCAAAACACACCTTGAAGATTCTGAGGCAGATGAGACTAAAACTGAATTATTTGGCCTCAACACCAAACGATATGTCTGGTGGAAATCCAATACAGCTCACTATCCAAATAACAGCATTCCTCCAGTAAAGCATGGAGGTGCTGATATCCTGTTCTTGGTGTTTCTCTGAAGCAGGGACTGGAGCACTTGTCAGGATAGAAGGAAAAGTGGATGAGGCAAAATACCATCAAATTCTTGAGGAAAATCTGCTGTCCTCTGCCAGAAAGCTTTTAATGGGAAGAAGGTTTACCTAACATGACAATGACCCAAAGCACACACCAAAACTGAGCACACAGTGGTTGCATATCCCAACAGACTAAAGGCTGTAATTAAAGCTAAATGTGGTTCAACAAAATACTGACACAAGGGGTGATCCTTTTTCCAACTCAGTGATTCTGTTTATTATTTATTTTTTTATTTTTTTTATGACATGTTGGTGTTATATGTTGCATATACACTTGGATATTATAAGTTGCACTGAGTGAATACAGCTGGATAAAACAAAAACTGTCTGTCTTTATTTCAGGCTGCAAAGCAACAAAATGTGATTATTTTAAAGGAGAGTGATTCTTTTCTATACCCACTGCACACCTTTGGAAAACATCTTGAAGAAATGTTAGATGACAAAGAAATGCCAGGAGGCAACTCTGTGCTGTTAAACTGTCTCTGTCAAGGCATGATTCCTGTTAGTGCACTATGGATCTGAAGGCCTCAGACTGCAGCAATTAAAGAAATGTAGTACTTTATAGTATTTGATTATCATGACAGTGCAGATCATTAAAATTATTGCCTATGATTTTTAAAGACCTTTTTTTTAATAGCTGTCAGAAACAATTTTTTTTATCAAAGTTTTAATGTGTTTAGAGTGTTCATCAATATTATTTACAAGAACATAATAAAAGATAGGGTAATACTGAGCGAAATACATATTAGACAATACTGCAACCATCTCTTGACTATTAAATAATAATAATAATAATAAATATAAAGAAATAGAATTGTGAAGAAATTTAGGTCTAATTAGGGAAATTATGCAACAATTTGCATAACAACATTTTAAAATATGCACACATACATGGATATGGTAAATTATATTTCAATTGAGAAGAGGCGTTGTTTTGCCAACTGATATAATAATGTAACTTGTAGAAAGAGTCACTCTAAATTACAAGAACATAATAAAAGATAGGGTAATATTGAGCGAAATACATATTAGACAATACTGTAACCATCTCTTGACTATTAAATAATAATAATAATAATAAATATAAAGAAATAGAATTGTGAAGAAAATTAGGTCTAATTAGGGAAATTATGCAACAATTTGCATAACAACATTTTAAAATATGCACACATACATGGATATGGTAAATTATATTTCAATTGAGAAGAGGCGTTGTTTTGCCAACTGATATAATAATGTAACTTGTAGAAAGAGTCACTCTAAAATCTCCACAAATAAAATGAAACAAACAGTGAAAATATATTATACATCTCATTTACAGATTGGTATTTGTTGTAGTATTAAAATAGAATTGTAATACATGAAGTCCATTTTAAAAGGTATAAGACAATAAGATCAGCTCCCTGCGGCTTCCTTCAGGCTGTCTATTCCCTGTTTAGGATTCTGGCCTGCTTTGGGCTGAGGAATGGAACTCACTGAATGTCATATTACTCAACTCCCCGATCGCTGATGCAAACAGGTCTGCCATGAGCAATGCCTGAAAAAATGGGGGGGGATTTCAGGCCTTGATTGACAAGGGTACAAGGCCAATGTGACGGGTTGATTGGGAGGCATCAGGTTACTGAATGGCACTATTAAATTAAATGAGGTGGCACATTTTATAGGGTGGACAAAATCCATTTGCTGTTTTAGCCACACGTTAAATGAGTTTTGAGGAAACAGTCCCTTTCCGAGCAAGATGCTCCGCCATGCTCTCTTCTCATAAGAAGATTTAAGGAGGCTGAGGATTGGATTACAAACTGCAGCCAAGTCACTCCTGCTGACTGAGAGCTAAGGAACAAATTACTTTACTTTACCAATTTGTTTGGAACATTAAATTAGAGCTCAAATGACACATTGCATTTTCATGCACTCAGTAAGACTATATTGTTGAAATAATGAGAAGAAAACTATACCCAGCAACAATGTGCTAAGCAGGTAAAAATTTTCTTAAACGTCCACAAGAATTTCAAATAATTTTACATTAAAACTGAAGTTGCAAATTACCAGAAATTACCTTAACTTTCAATAGCCAAGGTTATAAATCCTTTCAAATCCATTAAGTTCTGACAAAAAATACTTGGTATACAATTGTGTGATCAGAAATTTGAAATCTGAATTGCAGTAAGGTGAAGTTGAGACACATCAAAGCAACTCTTATTAACCTCTCCAAATGTAACAGCAAATTAGGAACAATCTGGTGTCTTCAATTATGCACGAGAAGTGCCTATTTTTCAGTTCAACCACATTTTACATTTTAAAACAGTGCTTTAAATCCCCTCTGCCTGTGGTGCTGTAATTAATGAAAGGACAGAGACAAGATGTGCAAATGGACTTTTCAGGCATTTCATTAAAATGCCAGTTGCCCCCAGAAGCATCCGCTGATCCAATGAGAGCAGCCACACTCCCAGACAGATCTGAGACACCGGTAATAGATTCATGGGGCTGAGACTCACAGGGACAGCAGCAAGTCTCTGCTTGAGCTGTTTTCGATTTTAGAGAAGCTCCCATATCTTGTTCCCCTCTCAAAGGGACTACACAAAAGGTTTAGAACAGTTTCTGTAAGGAATAGCTGTTAATTTTGGTTCTGTGATAGCCTACGGTGTCCAATAATTTGGTGTACCATCTTCTTTCAAAAAGCATTTTTGTTGTGAGAACCATTAGATACATTATCAAAAGTAAAGTTGACCTAGCATGAAAAGTAGAGCTAAAAATAAAAGTACAACCCCATGAAATTGCTGGTTAAAAATCAAATACGTAGTAACATGATTGTGCGATAACGTAAAAGAACAGCCGTTCTCAATCTCAAACACCATGGAAACATGGTTTTTTTTTTTTTGAATGATTGCGGTCTTAAATATGATGAGATAGAAAGACTGTGTACTACGAAATAACGACACATTCTTATATTGAGTAGTCCTCATGGGCAGCACACAAAAACTTGTAACAGCACGACCAGTGTGCCACGATTCATTAAATTATACTTATGAGCCTCATTTTGAATCCACACATACTGTACAGCTAAACTATGTGCATGACGCATTCATGTACAAATGACTCGAATGAGCTGGTTCTTTTAATTAATCTTTCAAAAAGACACAAACCACGAGTTGAATCAGTCCGATGTATTTTCCTTCCTCAATCAGTCTGATCAGTTGCTGAATTAACATCTGATTCACTTACTAAAGTGCAAGTATTTTTTACTTGCAGTGATGTAATAAAAGACACTATAATATACTTTTTAAGTTTGATAAATGTAGCTATGTAATTTTGTATTTGCTTGTTGCTAGACAATAATAAAATCACACAAATCAAGGTTTAAAATTTTATTTAAAACAGTAAAATTGTAAACTTCATGTAATCATACACAAACATGTGTGCGGTTTCAGACCTTATTTTGTCCCCTGTTCATGGAAAGTATGTGCCATAAAAATGCTCTGTCCTTTTCAGTTACATCATGGCAGTTGCCATATTCAAGCTTGCTTGTGCCAGGGCCGACATCACTTGTCGATTCATTAAGCTTGACACAGCTGAATGGCACAAGCAGACGCAAAATCCTGGACTTCTTCCAGACCAGGGATCAGGGAATTTTTTTATTTTTGCTGTTAAACCCTTCATCTCTGGGAACAGCCCACCTCAGAAGAAATGTACGCTGATGTCACGAAACGACAGGAGGAGGGGTGGTTTTCTGGTGAGGTTTGTCTGTTATTTTTAGAGGAGCTAATTATGTCAAAAGTACTTTGTTAAAATCCAGAATAAACTAAGTCTACAACTGTTGTCATCCTCTTTAATTTTAGATTGCAACTGACCTCTGACGCAAGACATGCACGCAGGTTTTGCGATTCATACACAATAAATAATGCCAAACCAGAATATTTTTTGAACATCCAGCTATGATTGACGTTGGTAGTTTATCATCAAACTAAATCCAGTATCGCAGACTATGTGCAGCCTCTACAACTTTAGTAGATTCTCAGAGCAAAATAAATAAAAAATAAATAGTGGTAGAATTAGAAAGTTATTGGTATTTATTATTATTATTATTAGGCCCCTATATTTTTTTTACA
The DNA here is from genome assembly GCF_001515625.1 of Sinocyclocheilus rhinocerous. NCBI lineage: Eukaryota > Metazoa > Chordata > Actinopteri > Cypriniformes > Cyprinidae > Sinocyclocheilus > Sinocyclocheilus rhinocerous. Next base: position 215,375 of record NW_015629044.1, read on the forward strand.
GTAGACCTGTATTACCCAGTCTGAAGAAATTCCCAGCGGGAAGAGGACAAGGCCTGCTGAAAATAGCACAGGACTTCTGACCCAAATGAAGGACACGGATCCATCAAAGCACCTGTCCGCTCTGTCAACACCCTCACAGTCAAACAGACGTCCGACACTGCAGGACTGTTACCTCCTCCAGCTCGTATTCATAACCTGCTCACGGAACCGGGGAAGCGCCATGGCTTTAGCAGCGAGTGGGCCGGAGAATGTGATGCGTCGCGGACCCCAGGGACATTTTCGCACCTTGGTCATTAGCATGCAGGTTTTTCATCCAAGCGTTTGGCCAGAAAGCAGCACAGGAGGAGCTGCAACCGCTCAAGTGAAGCACTCCCTCAAGCTTGTGTATGGCCTCTTTAATTATGACTCAGGCTGAGATTAGACACTACTGATGGGACGGCGAGGAGGATATGGCAGAAGGTGCGTGTCTCCATCGCTCAGAATTTCACGTCCACTTGCGATGACGAAATGAATTAATTGGAAAAAACATGCTTTTTCTCCAAACAGAACTTCAGCGACGACAAAACAACAAAGAGAGCTTTTCCTGAGAGATTCACTATAGCATTTCAATAGCTGAAGTGCATGTTTTGTCTCTCCAGTTACAGTGAATGTTAAATACACAGGCACATGTCCAAAGCACTGAGTGTAATTTGTTATGTTTCTGCCACCTTTACAAACTCAAAAATCCCTGCATGTTCTTTAGGTCTCTTTAATGTATTACATTTTTAAATATCCATTTAGAAAATAAATGACAAATGAATACACAACATGTGTGTAATAATACAACCTGTGAGTTTGCACAAGACAACGTGAAGTAAACTTGAAGCTATTTGCTAGTCAGAATGTGTAACTCACATAGGCTATAACAGTCACTACAACATAGACATTGATAAGGTTTTCACAACAATGGTAGTTTTACATGTTTACATATTTTAAATGCTTGAGTAGCAATTTAGTCTAATGGTGCACTTTCCTATCAGCTACAATGTTGTTTTAGTAAAATCGTATAGTTTAGTATAATTGCCATGCAGAATATTGACTAAATTTAAAACAATAAAGTAATGATTAACATGCAGTATTTACTTTTTAGGATTTTGATCATTAAAACAAAATGTACAAATTTACCATCGAGATTTTAAGTGAACAATGACCCCAATTTCACGTAGAGTTTTGGCTTCAGAAGACGTTTATGAGGTTTTTGTTTTTTTTAACATTGCTTTGTCCCTTTTTGAGCTTGAAATTGACTTTGAAATTATATGGAAAAGAGTTGTGTGAAGGTTCATGAGATTCTCCTTCTGTGTTCTGTAAAAAAAAAATGACAACAGGTTTGAAACAACAGGATAAAAAAAAAAAAGACTCTTACAATGATATCTTACAATTCAGTCATAATTCTTGCAATTCTGATTCTGATATAAAGTCATAATTGTGAGATATAAACTCATAATTGCACAAAAAAGTTATGTGAGATAAAAAGTGTATTATTTTTTTCATCCCTTGGCAGAAACAGGCTTTCATATGAAAGTGAATAAATAATGACAAACTTTTCATTTCTGGTTGAACAATCTCCTTTTCTATTGTTATTTGGGTTATCTTTTTAAATAGTGGTATGCCCTAAACATGCCCTTCTTGGATGAACTCACTGAGAGCTGACATCACCTTCTATCCTGTCCCTGTGGTGACTGCATGTGATACTATATTTAAAAACCCCTCTGTCAGCCCAAACACAGCAGAATTCCCCATGCACTCACATCTTCTTCCTTCCAGTTCATGCCCATATTGTGGGTTTGCATGCAAAGGCTTGGCAGAGGCCAGAGGCATGTGGCACACAGGTGGCGAGGCCTCATAGCCACTCACACAGGATACAGGCACGTTTCCCCTCATCCACACCCCGTGGTCAGTGGGCAAAACCCCTAATCTGATCTCAACACTTGATGTTTGGGAGCTGTGAGACCATTTGTAGGACACATGGTAGGTGTCCCCTTTCCACCTTATTTCAGTGAACTTATCTCACCCTATGTCATGATCAATCTGATGTCGGACAGAAGAGCTACACATTTACAATGCATTAGCCATGATCAGTGTTCCTTTTTACAGTTTTTGTTTTTTATTTTTTGTTCTAGTCGTAGTTTTTGTCATTTTATTTTATAAAACATGTAATAAAATTTTAGTCAATAGGCCTATTTCATCATGTTATGCTTGTTCATTTTCACTCACCGGTTCACAAGTAATTTTAGTCAACAAAATAACAATTTACTTTAAAGTGCAAAATAATCCTTAAGCATTAACTATGTTTGGATTTATTTAAAATAATCACATAGAGTGCAACAGTGCCCATACACTGTTTTCAGTGGCTTTTATGAATTTCAGAAGTATTTTTGCTATTCATTTATCCCATAGGACTTTTCAAAAGTCTTTATTTAAGAGTTATAAGTTATGAACCAAGCCAACCAGCTACTAGGTAAATCACAAAAGTATGCACTTTAATGAGATGTGGAAACAAGTATTTAAAAATTAGACAAAAAGACAAGGTACAAGACTGTGTAATTAATGGCTTTAATGAGGGAAAAACTACAATCTCATGAAGCATTATAAATGTCATAATCAAATTAAATACAATGGAAAAATGTAAAACTTCCCTAGTGAAAAATGAATATACTTAAATGTATTTGAAATACATTTTGTCCTAAGTATACTACAAATGAATTTACATATTTATGTACTTAATAAGAATACCCTGCAATTGTACTTTTAGTATACTAAACTGGTATACTTAAAGTCTGCTAAATTGGAACAACTAATTTTGTACTTAATGCACTTTAATTTGCGGAAGTAGTGCTGAAGGCCAACTAAAGATTGAAACATATTTTACTGAAAATATATTTGATTGTGCTAAAGTGGAACTATTGCAAGTACACTTTAGTTACACTTTAAATATCTAGCATTTAATATTATTCAAAGATCATGCAATCCTCATCAATAGTGACATTAAAACACATTTTAGGCTTAATATCAAGAAATGTGCATCGTGCACAAGTAGTACTCCAAATAAATTTTAATTATAATTTTTATATCAGTAAGTCTCGAGCAATATGTCAGTAAATATGCCAACCGTGAAACAACATACAGAACGTCTCGGTTACGTATGTAACCCTTGTTTCCTGAAGGAGGGAACGGAGACGTCACGTCGGTGACCGACGAATTGGTATCTCGCTTAGAGTTGAGCCAGTGACCCGGCCGCTCAGCGGTGGTACAGTAGCCGTGGGGACGTGATGTCTCCGTTCCCTCCTTCAGAGAACAAGGGTTACATACGTAACCGAGACGTTCCCTTTCAGGAAGGCTATAGATTCTAGCGAACATGTTGGGGGTCGCCCAGCCCGCAGTTCTACAAATATCTGTCAGCGATCAGTCGGTCACTCCGAGTCACGTAGGTGACCGATGAATTGGGATCCCTACCAAAGCGCCATGGATGCTGCCCCTTCCAGTGTCCTGTGGGAGTCGCCTGCGCCCCTTTGTGGTGTGGGCCAGGACTCGCAACAAGAAGATCAGTCACTGTTGTCATAGCACTACCCACTCCAGGCTCACCACCTGATCCCTGAAGGGAGTAGTGGGAACCTGGGATTACCTGGGAGTCAGCCGGCCCAAACTCTAGGCACGAACTGTCAACCGAAAATGCGTGCAGGTCCCCTACCCTCTTGATGGAGGCCAGTGCAAGCAGG
>NW_015629044.1:219254-220314 GCF_001515625.1 Sinocyclocheilus rhinocerous
AAGTCTGCCGGGGAAACACGGGCTCTGAGGCTATACCGTGGACTTTACACATATGGGAACCACTTAGGCCTCTACATATGGAACCCAGCCCTCTACCGGTTCTCGCGGATTCAGCGAGTGAGGGCCTGGCGCCGGACGTTCTGCCACATCTGGCTGCCGAGGGGACGGAGGAGCTTGACAGGGCCTACAGTACGGACACTCTGGAGCAGTTTTTGCAAGCCGACACTAACCGGGGCCTCTCAGTGCCTCTACCCATTTGAGGTGAGAACACAGGAGGATACCGGCTCCACACGAAGGCTATAGAATCTAGAGAAGAACACCACTCAACGAACAGGTTCCACTTCAAGGCGTAAACGTGTCTCGTAGACGGTGCTCTCGCCGAAGTGATGGTGTCAACTACCTCTTGGGGTAGGTCACAAAGAACCTCCGCGTCCCGTCCAGGGACCAGACATGAAGTTTCCAGAGGTCTGGACATGGGTGCCACAGGGTGCCCCATCTCTGAGTCAGTAGATCCTTCCTCAGAGTATTCTGCCAGGGAGGGGCTATCGCGAGGAGCATTAGTTCCGGGAACCAGGTCCGAGAGGGCCAATACGGCGCCACAAGCAGGACATCGTCTCCTCATCCTCCCTGACCTTGCACAGCGTCTGTGTGAGAAGGCTCACTGGTGGAAACGCATACTTGCGCAGGCCCCGCGGCCAGCTGTGTGCCAGTGCGTCCGTGCCGAGTGTTCCCTCGGTCAGGGAGTAAAACAACTGGCAGTGAGAGGTTTCTGGAGAGGCAAACAGGTCTACCTGAGCGGCTCCGAAACATCTCCAAAACAGCTGGACCGTCTGGGGATGGAGTCGCCATTCCCCCGGGAACGCAGCTCGAGACAGCTCGTCGGCTGCCCGGTTGAGCAGCCTAGGAATGTGAACAGCACGAAGCGACCTCAGATGCTTCTGACTCCAGAGGAGGAGGTGGCGGGCGAGTTGCGACATGCGACGGGAGCGCAGACCACCTTGTCGGTTGATGAACGCAACGGTCGCTGTGTTGTCCGTGCGGACTAGTACATGCTTGCCTC
>NW_015629044.1:220848-221974 GCF_001515625.1 Sinocyclocheilus rhinocerous
AGCTGCCATATGCCCCAGGAGCCTCTGAAATAGTTTCAGTGGGACCGCTGTTCTGCCCTTGAATGAATTCAAGTAGTTCAGCACTGACCGCGCACGTTCCTCTGTGAGGCATGCTGTCTGTTCGACCGAATACAACTCCATACCGAGAAAAGAGATCCTCTGCGTCGGGGAGAGTTTGCTCTTTTCCCAGTTGACCTGAAGGCCCAACCGGCTGAGGTGCGAAAGCACCAAGTCCCTGTGTGCACACAACTGATGCTGAGACTGAACTAGTATGAGCCAGTCGTTAAGGTAGTTCAGAATGCGAACGCCCTGTTCTCTCAGGGGAACAAGGGCTGCCTCCGCAACTTACGTGAAGACACGGGGCGACAGGGACAGCCCGGAGGGCAGGACCTCGTACTGATATGCTCGTCCTTCGAACGCGAACCGCAGAAATGGTCTGTGGCGCGGAAGGATCGACACATGAAAGTACGCATCCTTCAGGTCGATTGCTGCAAACCAATCTCGGGGACGGATGCACCCAAAGATGCGTTTCTGCATCAACATCTTGAATGGTGACCGGCGAAGGGCCCGGTTCAAGACACGCAGATCCAAGCTTGGTCGTAACCCACCGCCTTTCTCGGGTACAGTGAAGTAAGGGCTGTAAAACCCTGTATTCATATCGTCTGGAGGGACTGGCTCTATTGCATCCTTCGCCAGTAGGACTGCGATCTCCGCACGCAAGACAGGAGCATCGGCTGCCTTCACTGTCGTGAACCGGACTTTGTCGGCGTCCCTCATATCAACCAGACACAGCCAGAGATGGCGCTCCTACGTGTAAGGCGGAGGCAGCTTCTCCACAGGTTGTATAAGCATTGCCGGACATGCCAGACGAGTACCTACAGGGTGGGGAGGCACGGTTCGCCCTGCCGGGTGGAGGCGGTATTAGAAAACAATTGCATCGCAGCCGACCGCTCCACACGGGGGACCTTTGTATACCCCCTAGATGCACCACCGTGGAGGGTGGTGAGGGAGGAGGAACCAGAAGGTCGGTTTCCGGCAGTAAAAGGTGCTGTCCATGACCTGGTGAGCTCCTCATGCACCTCCGGGAAGAAAGGCACCGAGGCGGGGCGCTGGGAACCAGCGCGCG
>NW_015629044.1:222457-222906 GCF_001515625.1 Sinocyclocheilus rhinocerous
TCGGTTTCTGGCAGTAAAAGGTGCCGTCCATGACCTGGTGAGCTCCACATGCACCTCCGGGAAAAAAGGCACCGGGGCGGGCAACCCGAGAAACCAATCGTTCAACCTCAAGGGCTCGGGACGCAGTGCAGGTTTCCACTCGAGCCCTACCCTCTCGGCGGCCCGGGAAAGCATAGCCGACATCTCTGGATCCGATTCAGGCCTTGCCACCATTCCGGAGGGCAGCAGCGCAGCCAAATCTTCCTCTCCAGAGAGCTCTCCCTCCTATGCAGTGATCGACATCCGGTCATTGGGAGGAGCACCGAAGGATACTGCTGGTACGCTCTTTGAAGAGGGCCCAGCGCGTTCCTTTGGCGGCTCAACTGGTTGCGAAGCACTAGAGGTGCGATGGTCCCCCGAGCATTGGTTCCCTGAGGGGTTTGCCACCACTGTAACCCTCAGACCGCCCG
>NW_015629044.1:223258-233696 GCF_001515625.1 Sinocyclocheilus rhinocerous
GCACAGGGGAAATGGCCGCTTGCAGCACGACAGGGGGTAGTGCAGCCTGAAGTGCGCAACCCACTCGACACAGGAATGACCAAGCGCAGTTTGCCAACACAAGAAGCTCCCTAGTCCCGAGAGCTTGTCACACACGAAGCAGTTTGGTAGGAGCAGAACGATGTTGTCGCTCGGCTCCGAAGCGTCCGAAGCGAATGCATTGCACCAGCTGCTTTTTAATGCTCACGCTGTGATCAGCGGCAGCTGGATGTAATCATCACATGCCATGTGCATTGGCTCGTTTAGTTTACACTCGAAGTGGATTGGTCTCTCTAAGCGAGATCCCAATTCGTCGGTCACCGACGTGACTCGGAGTGACTGACTGAAAGGGAACCAGTGCTGGGTAGATTACTTACTGTAGTCCATTACTGTTTCAAAATTACATGACAAAAATTGTAGTTAGTAATGCAGTCCATTATATTACAGATTTTAGTTAATAAAATCTGACTACTTTTTGATTACTTTTAGATTAATTTTGACCTGACTGTTTTTTCACATTGATTTAAATAGGATAATCTTGTACCATATTGATATAAAATACAAAGAGAAAGAAACTATATTACATTATTTGTAATTGACAACACGAAGTGCATTAAACATTACAGGTTTCTCAAATTGGGTTTTGTGAAGGAATTGCAGGAGGTTTGTGAATTCAACGAAAATCTAATAATTAATTAAATCATAAAAGTGTAAAATTAAAATAAATCATTTTAAAATAACAACAACTAAAATAGATTTGTTTACCTGCATGTCATGTTACAATTAACCAAAACTCGAAAACGCAAAGACTTTCTGAATATACATAAAAGGTAGGTTGTTTTAGAAAGAAAAACATTTAAAAGCTATAAAAGAAGAATTAGAGATAATCAATAAATTATCAGTAATTTATTGCAATTGTGTGAATAATATGTAGTCATATAATCAAAAAAAAGTAACTGTCTGATTATGAGTATTTTAAAATGTAATATAATCTAATTACAAGTACTTATAATTGGAATCTGATTACGTAATTACTACCCAGCACAATAACTTAGTGTTGCTGTTAAAGCACTAGTTCATCCAAGAATGTAAAATCTGTGGTCTTTTACTTTTTCATGGCATTAAAAAGGAAGATAATTCAATTTTAGATTAACTATTGTGTTAAAAAAAGGTAAACTACTTATGTCATGATGCTTCAGAAGATAACATTTTTAGACATTTTTTCTTAATTTTTCTTCAGACACAACCAGAGGCCCTTGGAGGTGACGAGGGATGAAGTTCATAAGAACAGATGTCATGTGAAGTTTCCAGAACTTTTCTCCAGCTTTCCTTACTGGGTCAACGTCACGGCAGTGAACTCCCTGGGTCGAGCTTCCATCGCCATCAGCTTCGAGGAGTCCTCAATAGGTACAGTTTATACTACACACAAAAAATAAATTGGTGTAGGAATTTCATTGAAAATACTTTTACTCACAAATAGCTTTAAATAGAAATGTACTAGCTCACAAATAGCTGGTAAATTTCACATAATAATTACAAATAAATAGCAAGTAAAGTAATTAATTACACGTGAAAATTTGAATGAGCAAAACTAAAATAGTATTTTTTTCTTGTAAAACATAATCCAATAATTGTATGTACAGTCAAACCAAAAATTATTCAGACACCAGATATAATTTTATATATACTGTATATATTTTTTTTTACTAGTGGATGCAGGACACTATAGTTCATTTATGTAAGTGAGGATAGCAAAATAAAGTAAACTGTGACATATTATAGCCCAGCGCGTTCCTTTGGCGGCTCAACTGGTTGCGAAGCACTAGAGGTGCGATGGTCCCCCGAGCATTGGTTCCCTGAGGGGTTTGCCACCACTGTAACCCTCAGACCGCTCGTGCTACTGCCCGAAGTAGTACACGCCTGGCTGCCGCCACGACGAACACTAGATCGCGGCAGAGGCAACGGAGCTCCGCCCCCCTGGAGGAAACGGAGCCTGGCCCGCCGCTCCGAGATGGTCATCTTCCCGCAATGGGAACATGACTCATCCGCGAACGCCACCTCAGCGTGTTCCCAGACACACGTGAGGCAGCGATCATGACCATCACCCGGCGCCAGGTAACTGGTCTCTCTAAGCGAGATCCCAATTCGTCGATCACCAACGTGACTCGGAGTGACCGACTGAAAGGGAACTACCAAATGTTGCTATAAGTTTGATTGCAACATATAATAATTGCTGTTAATAGTGCTGTTAGCACAGATAAGCTACTACTAAATATATTGTAGAAGCTTAATTTTCTGTAAAGTTGCTTTGCAACGATTTGTATCATGAAGAGCGCTATACAAATAAACTTGAATTGAATTGAAAATATGTTAACAGATTTGAAATATACTTAGTATGAAGTAAATGTATTTTATATATATTACTTTTTTATTATGGTTTTCAAAGATTCCAAGATGTTGATTATATATAGAAACAATATATTTTACTTTTATTGCATACAAATATTTAAGTAGTTTGAGAGTGTAGGGAAACTGACATAATTCGCAGTGCTTCATTGTAGTTGGTGTATATTAAAAAATAAGATGATATCATTTATAATATACTTTCTTTACTTTTTGTTGACATTAACGACAACAAAAAAGTCAGCTTTTTTTCGTCTCATCTTGTTGAAAAAACTGTTTACGAACACTTTCCTCAGTAATTTTGTTAAAACTAACACGTTGCCCATGATTTAAAATGCGCTACCACTACTTCAAAGTACTTCAACACAGACAAGCACTCTCAAGACATCAGAATGCCAATGACAATACAATACCTGCCATGGTAATAATTGTGATGGAGATGGTCCCATGATCGAGCCAATTTAGCAGGTGGTCAATACTGAGAAACAGCATGGTGGCCAGTATGTGAGGATCACTTCAGAGGAGTGCCAGGTGGCAAGTGTCACACTCCACCACCTGCAACACTAGGCCAGCCAGATGCTTCCTGCCAAAGGGGGCTCAGGATGACTTTACGATGCAGTGTGTATTCATTTATGTGTGTGTGTGTGTGTGTGTGTGTGCTGAACTACATTCTGTGTGAAATTATTTTCTTGAATGACTCACTGGTGTTAATATTGGCCTTGCCAGCACCAAGGTAAATGTCTCATTAAATCTCAGTGTCAGTAGAAGGTGTTGAATGACAGTCTCCTTTTCATTCTATTGAGGTTACCTGGAGGTGGTCTGTCCCATACCAGAGACAGCCATCCCTTCCAGATATATTGCTTACAGCAACATGCTTTTGCATATGGAGAGCAGCAGATGCCGTCACATGGGGCCCAACCCACATCATCCTGGGCCAGGGAAAGGGGACCTGAAGAGTCTCCACCAATGTCTCCTAACTGCTTATTCAATCGGAATTGCAAATGATGAACTGGTAGAAATGCACACTGTTAAACTTCAGAAAATGCCTTGAGTCAAGCAACTCTGCACAGTGTGTATCCGGTGTATATGCAACTTCCTGCATTCAGTTTCACAGCCAGCAGCAATTATGCCCTCCTCACACTCTCAGTCACACAGAATGTGACCTGTCTGGTCTTACATACTTAACAGCTAAGGAGAAACCAGCAACTTTTATAATAGGCTAAAATAGGCTAGGCAGACCACGGACATGTTTGACTGTTTTTTGCAGCGTCTCATTACTCGCCATTCTTTTCTTTTAAATGTATTTTAACAGTTTTTTAAAGAAAGTTGTCATGAAATAGAAGTTGTCATCATCTTTTCTTACCTAATGTGACATATCTGAGTAAACCAGCTTCTCAAAAGAGAAAAAATGTAGGGCGGGACTTGATTTTGTTCATCTGGAATTGACTGGATTTGCTATTGCCTGCCCTCATGCTGATACACATATCATCAGAGAAGAGATGTCGTAGTGAGGGGGAGTGAAAGTTAATGTTTCTGATTAAAGATTATGAGGGTGCATGAATTTTTAAAAAATGATGTCTGTGGATAAATCATTTATAATAAACACTCCAATATTCCGTAAACAGATAGTAAATGTCAGTTTTGATTTAATGGCGCCTTTAAAGAAAGGAATGTAGCCCCATCTTCATTTTTATAGATTTGATTTTTTTTTTTAATAAAAACTCAGCAACCGACTTTTAATTTATTAAAGTCATGCAATTTTCTAGCTCACTCTGAGATTAAATTCCTCATGTTTTCGTAGGAAAAGTCGTTGAGAAAATGAGTTTGAGAGTCTATTGTAAAATGCTAATTAGTTCAAGGTTTATTTCACCACAAAATTAAAATTTGATCATCATCATCAGTTTAGATCCTGCTATAATATTTGGTATGGAGCAACGGTTTTGGCACAACATGAGGGCCAGTAAATGATAGACTATTCAATTCAATCTAAATCAAAAAAAATTTGTGTAGCACTTTTCACAATACATATTGTTTCAAAGCTGCTTTACAGAAAATGCTTGTGTCAGTGTTACAATTAGGACGTTTTCTGTTATCAGCCAGAGATGAGTGTGTCCATATGGCAGTAATATACAGCTATAATACATGTTATGTGGTTAGTTAACGTCATGTATTCAGTTAAGCAGACACAACAAATGTGTTAGACAACAATTGCAACTTGTGCTTGCACAATACATAAGGATAATATTACAATATCAGGATATTATTTGACAGTTTTGTTTGTTGATCCAAAGTTTGCCTTATCTGGCCTATATCTACTCTAGAGCCCAAACATTCACTTTGGCCTCTACATTCTGTTTCCTGCCCAAAGTCCAGAGTCATAGACCATGCTGTTGACTTGATCTGTACAGTACACACTCGCTCTAGGGAGGGGACCCAAGCTTTAGAGGGTAAAAGCTGGTCTTTGAACTGGCTCAACATGTTGACAGCTCTTACACACATTAACATCTGTTCCTCATGCAGATCAGTTCTAAGCCAAAATGCAATGTGCTTGACTCTTGATAAGATGCTGGCCTTGTCTTTGCATTAAACATGCACAAATCTTTTCACTAAAAAACTAAAAAAGATAGAGAGCTTAGTTCCACATCAGAGTTTCAAGAGACACAACTAGGACAAAAGTCAAGCACAATGCATTGCATATAAAACAGACACCCAACAATTTATTTATTTATTTATTTATTTTGCACACAATATAATTCAATACTGTGGTTTACAGTTTATAGACCTCATCACTTGGCAACCATTATTATTTAAGGAAATTACAGGGCATTAGAGTTTTTATTCATTAAAATAAAGCAAAAATACACATCAAAAACACAGTGTTTAATAGGCACAAGCTTTGCTGTTGAGCAGAAGATTACAGAGGACGGCATCACACTAAGTCTGTGGTAAGCCCATGGGAATCAAATCTCATAAGTGTTTGACCAGTGCAGGACATGTTGCCTGAAACAGTCACTTTACTGAACCAAAGGATTAGGGCTCACATGCACATTAAACGGAAACAAAATATGCTACATGGAAGGAAACAAGGATAAACCACAATCAACAGATTGCAATATATATTACACACCACAAGAGTACAGTAATATTCTCAACATAAAAGTCTGTTTGAGGCTCTATGGGAGCATATGCTGGGGTCCCAGATGTCAGACTCTGTTTCGTGTGTGTTTTGCTCCCCCACATGCTCCAGGTTATGTCCATGCCCATATTTGGTCCTTCCTGTTTCCTGTTCCTATTATGTTTATTGATCCCAGGTGTTTCTCGTCTTCCCCTCGTCATGTTTTGTGTATTTAAGGTGTTTCCTGTTTTGAGTTCTCTGTCTGGTTTTGAATGTCGATCCCCGTGTCCTATGTGTGATTCCTGTGATGTCAATAAAGACTGTTAACCTGACTCTCCTGCGTTCTCCTCGCTCCTTGTTCCTCACTCCTCACTGTAGGCACACCGTGACAGAAAACCGGACCGATACAGAAAAGTAAACGGCGCCCCTTCTCCCCGTTTTGTTTTCGTTTTGAAAAGTCTTTTTGTTTCCTGTTTGTTTCAACCCCGAGATCAGGGAAATCGCAGCTTGTTTCTCCGTCTTAGCCCGCAGAGATCTCCCTTTCTTTGAGTACGCCTGGGAATTCTGCGGGCTCGCCGCGGCGACGGCATTGGATGACGCCACCATCAATTCTCTATTCTGGCTCGGGGCCAACTACCATTGCCTCATGGACCTCCCAGACACCAAGGGACTATGCTGGAGGGAAGCGATCTACCGGTGTCTGGGGAGTGTCCGGGCTCGAGTCAGAACCAGCCCGGTTCCTCAGTCAAGCCCGCCGGCCATGGCTCTCTCCAGCCCGCCGGCCGCTCCAAAGTCAAGCGCAAAGTCAAGTCAGTGCCAGCTCTTCGAAAGCGCCTTGCTGTGCCTGCTCCTCCAGAGAACCCTCCAGTGCCAGCTCCTCGTAAGCGCTTCCCAGTTCCCGAATCCAGCCCAGTGAGGGCTCCTGTCCCCGAGTTTAGCCCAGTGAGGGCTCCTGTCCCCAAGTTTAGCCCAGAGAGGGTTAGGGTGGCGAGGCAATGGCTACAGAGGCCGTCCAGCCATGGCCTCCTGAGTTCCCTACTCCGCCATGGCCTCCTGAACTGCCTGCTCCGCCATGGCTCCCCGAGTTCCCTGTGCCACCATGGCACCCTGGACTAGGGATGCAGCGACTAACCGGTTTCGTGATTAACCGCGCTTTAAAACATCACGGTTAATTAATCGTAAAGTTCCGCTAAACCGAGTGTTTCTGTTACACGGAACGGAACTGTTGCAGCTTGCGCAAAACGAAAACAAAGTTACACTAGCGGTGCACCAGCTTAAAATGACGTGCTTATCAGAGGCACGGAGGCTACTACATGCATTCGATTAACTGTGACAGAGCGTGATTATTCCTAAGACAATAATCGTACCAACAAAATCTATAATCGTTGCATCCCTACCCTGGACTGCCTGATCCGCCCTGGAGGTATTCCCCGTGTCCCAGTCCTGCACCAGCCTCCAGGGCACCCACCCTATCTCCCTGGTGGAATTGTTACGGCGCGGGACACGCCTTCCGGGAGGGGGGAGTAATGTCAGACTATATACATACACATTTCATTTAATCACAGAAAATAAAATTTTGTACATAATAATGTAATATATTTACATTGTTTCAATAAAACATGAACTAAGAGGATAGAGGTCATTTTCAAACACCTCTTCATCATAGATTCATGTATAATCGACACTGTGTTGTGTTCTGCTGCATAAAAACAGGACGTGTTGGTGTAACTTAATGTATTTATTTGGTTATATAAACCTATTTTTGATTTCAATTTCAACTTTTAGGTTATTTAACTTTTTAGACATTTTTATAATGCTTATTGAGTTTGAGAGACATATTTGAGAATATAAATTTAGGGGGGGGGGACAGTTGATGTGTAGAATAATTGCATCAGCATTGTTTTAGATTAAAGATTCCTTTGTATCATTTTGTTACACGCATTAAAGCTGGGGCCATTTCTGAGGCCTTTAGTCAAATCGTAATTTGATTAATTTGTCTCAGGGGACCACCAAATAAATCTAAACAAGAGAAGAGGTCACACTACGTTCTTTCAAGAGCTAAATAGTCTAATTGCTGCCTAGAGATTAAGGCACTGGCCGAGTCAAACACTTATGGAGCACTGAATTCAAGCGAGACCCATTACAATGAATCACCATTATGCTGCTCCAATGGGAACAGCACAAGCCAGGATTCAGTTTACTCACTTGTGGGGAAACTAAAAGAAATCAATAGATTTCAAAAAGAATTTTTCAGTCATATTTTGGTTGTATATGTTCAGTCATGTTATGAGCTGATATATGCTTCTTCGGAGATTAACAAAGTTCTTTGACTTACATTAGCCTACATTTTTGTCAGATCACCAAATTGGTTTCTGTGTTAATCACATGATTTTATAAAGAAAAGGAGAATAAAACCTAAAGAATAAAACAATTCTATGTGAAACCTAAAATTGGTCTCCTGGCATCAGGCTGTAATATCACTTTTGTTTCTAAAATTTTGTGTTTTATTATACATATGTACTGTACAATATATAAAGCAGGATTTAGGGTGTCAACAGGGTAATAGGCCAACCATAGAGTAGACCAATGGATACTTTTTCCAATTCGCATTATAGGCAAGAGAACTGCTACCCAGCTGGTGTTGTTGCTGAACAGTGTCACTTTAGAAAACTTGGTAATTTTTAGACATTAATCTCATATTTCGTAATATTTGCTTTGTTGTCTTGGATTATTTTCTAATCACTACCTCCCTTGCCTACTTGAAGGGAACGCCCCGGTGAAACATGAGATATGATCAAATTCGGAAATATGCAGGGGATAATCTTCATAAATCCATCTTTCTTAGAGCCACACAATTCTTATACTGAAATGAACCTTATCTAACGAGACATCTCAGAAACATTGTCTCATTTATCAAAAAAGCATCTGTTATCAAGAGTAAGCAGGAGTTACCATCAGTCATGTCGATGTGTTGAGGAAAGAGCTGTGCATGATTGTGTGTAGGCTACTTGAACGGAATCACATCTTATACTAATTCAAAACAACACAGGTGTGCCCATATTTGTTAATTTTTGAAGTTTCATACAAATGTTTTTCATATATCTTCAAACCATTGGTTAGAATCCCCATTTATAGAAAGTTCACATGGCTCCTTCAAAAGCAAACTCTTTTTGGAAGCATAATAAGATTCTTGTGACAGCTCATTAATGCATTTTCCGTTGGCTATTAATCTCTCTCTTGTCATTAACAATGGCCTTCTTAACCTGTTTGCATACTGTCTCATTCTCTCTGGCACTCTGTGTCTGCTCTTCTCTAAATTCAGCTCGCTTATTCCCAACTGCTATAAAAACTCAGTGTGATTTGTGTACCCAATGTTGCCAATATACCCAGGTGGAACAAGGGCTCTTTAAGTTGGATAATATATTGTAAACAAAGTCTTCCGTCGCAGGTTTTTGGGAGAGGCACATTAAAGATTAAATATTGATCCTTCACAGTTCTTTGGTGTGTCATATTTCCTGCCACCGATGGCGGAATGCTTTAAGACAGCAGGCGACATGTAGAAGAAAGAGACGCACGTCCGTACTAGGGCTCGACGGCCATCTATCAGTCTTTTTACAATCCTTTTCTCATTCTCCCAGTTTGGAAAGAGGGTCTGCTCAAAAAGTCAGTGGAGGCATCTGATGACTCGTAAAGATTTCTGCTCCAAAGCCTCAGCTGGGGAGAGAAAACTATAATTGGAATTGACAAGCTGGTAAGATATCGCCAGGTGCTTTTTGAGAAAGAATAGAAGTTATTTCTAAAAAAGAAAGTTCTTTGAAGTTAGCCATGTCACAGATATAACCCATGGAATGCAATACAGATGTGGATTTATAACTTTTATAACCAAACACACAAAAACAAGAGAGTAGAAGGCAAGCACAATCTCACACAACCTGACAAGAGAATTGTAACAACGTCATAATCTCGGGAAGAAGGAGGCGGAAACCGGCGAACATTTAAAGAAGATTTTAATAAAATAAACAAACACAAAATGAAAGTAAAGCGGCAGCCCCTCGCGGACGACTGCCGCACACAAAACACAAAATTAAGTCTAGGCCTGGTCCTCTCTCGTCTTTCACTGTCGTCACTCCTTTTATCCTTCCGGAGCTCCTCCGTGGGACTCGAGACCGGTGAGTGGCGCAGGTGTCGTGCATTAGCATTTACTCCACCGGCCTCGCTCCGTTCCCACGGCTCTCGGCCCCGCCCCTCTCGTCACAAGAATGAATAAAATATGGCAAAGTAAAGCCGACGCATGTGGGATTCAAAGTGAGTGAGATATCCAAAACATTATTCCAGGCTGGGATTTAGGTTGATATCCCTGACACATTCATTACAAAGTCAAATTTTAAAATAATTGGCAACAGAAGTATATTTTATCAGACACTCTTGGTAAGGTTGCTCTAGTAAATAAATTAATTAAAGGGGTCATATGATGCGATTTCAAGTTTTCCTTTCTCTTTGGAGTGTTACAAGCTGATTGTGCATAGATAAGATCCCTGAAGTTGCAAAGACTAAAGTCTCAAAACCAAAGAGATATTCTTTATCAAAGTTAAGACTCTGCCACGCCCCCCTAAAACGGCTCGTTCTAACACGCCCCACATATCTACCTCACTATGTGAAAATATTTGCATAATGCCGCCCAAATGAGCACGCAAAGAAAGAAGGCGTGGTTTCAAGTAACCGCAGTTAGTGTTGAAGCAACATGTCAGGGAGACGCTGTGTGTTTAAGTGCGAAAGCAAAAGCACTTTATTTGGCCTTCCGAAAGTAGATGCATTTAGGAATCTTTAAGATTACTTAAAACAGAACAGCAATGCATTTTATGGACGACCGTTTCGTGAACCTAGGAGAGGAGGTAATGCGGA
>NW_015629044.1:233814-237428 GCF_001515625.1 Sinocyclocheilus rhinocerous
TTTTTTTTCACCATGTTTCCAAATTCTCTACCCCAGGTCCAAAAGAAATGTAAAGAATGTACAAACTGAAAACATTAAATACTTTTGTGATCTATTTCCATTTGTTATTTTCAAAAGAGAAATACTGTCATGGATGTTTACAGAGCTGAGGTCACCTTTTTTTTAATTCCAATGGGAGAGATGGACTTTTGTTTGTCTTTTGTTTATTATTATTTTGTGCTGTATTGTTGGTTACTGTGTTATTTCTGTTTCAAAAGCCAGCAATAAATAACACTTTAATATCTAAAGAGTGTTCATGTGATTTTATGCATTAGTAATGTTGGGAAATGAATAAATGCATAATAATCGTCATAATCGTAAACCGTGATTATTCCTAAGACAATAATCGTACCAACAAAATCTATAATCGTTGCATCCCTACCCTGGACTGCCTGATCCGCCCTGGAGGTATTCCCCGTGTCCCAGTCCTGCACCAGCCTCCAGGGCACCCACCCTATCTCCCTGGTGGAATTGTTACGGCGCGGGACACGCCTTCCGGGAGGGGGGAGTAATGTCAGACTATATACATACACATTTCATTTAATCACAGAAAATAAAATTTTGTACATAATAATGTAATATATTTACATTGTTTCAATAAAACATGAACTAAGAGGATAGAGGTCATTTTCAAACACCTCTTCATCATAGATTCATGTATAATCGACACTGTGTTGTGTTCTGCTGCATAAAAACTGGACGTGTTGGTGTAACTTAATGTATTTATTTGGTTATATAAACCTATTTTTGATTTCAATTTCAACTTTTAGGTTATTTAACTTTTTAGACATTTTTATAATGCTTATTGAGTTTGAGAGACATATTTGAGAATATAAATTTAGGGGGGGGGGACAGTTGATGTGTAGAATAATTGCATCAGCATTGTTTTAGATTAAAGATTCCTTTGTATCATTTTGTTACACGCATTAAAGCTGGGGCCATTTCTGAGGCCTTTAGTCAAATCGTAATTTGATTAATTTGTCTCAGGGGACCACCAAATAAATCTAAACAAGAGAAGAGGTCACACTACGTTCTTTCAAGAGCTAAATAGTCTAATTGCTGCCTAGAGATTAAGGCACTGGCCGAGTCAAACACTTATGGAGCACTGAATTCAAGCGAGACCCATTACAATGAATCACCATTATGCTGCTCCAATGGGAACAGCACAAGCCAGGATTCAGTTTACTCACTTGTGGGGAAACTAAAAGAAATCAATAGATTTCAAAAAGAATTTTTCAGTCATATTTTGGTTGTATATGTTCAGTCATGTTATGAGCTGATATATGCTTCTTCGGAGATTAACAAAGTTCTTTGACTTACATTAGCCTACATTTTTGTCAGATCACCAAATTGGTTTCTGTGTTAATCACATGATTTTATAAAGAAAAGGAGAATAAAACCTAAAGAATAAAACAATTCTATGTGAAACCTAAAATTGGTCTCCTGGCATCAGGCTGTAATATCACTTTTGTTTCTAAAATTTTGTGTTTTATTATACATATGTACTGTACAATATATAAAGCAGGATTTAGGGTGTCAACAGGGTAATAGGCCAACCATAGAGTAGACCAATGGATACTTTTTCCAATTCGCATTATAGGCAAGAGAACTGCTACCCAGCTGGTGTTGTTGCTGAACAGTGTCACTTTAGAAAACTTGGTAATTTTTAGACATTAATCTCATATTTCGTAATATTTGCTTTGTTGTCTTGGATTATTTTCTAATCACTACCTCCCTTGCCTACTTGAAGGGAACGCCCCGGTGAAACATGAGATATGATCAAATTCGGAAATATGCAGGGGATAATCTTCATAAATCCATCTTTCTTAGAGCCACACAATTCTTATACTGAAATGAACCTTATCTAACGAGACATCTCAGAAACATTGTCTCATTTATCAAAAAAGCATCTGTTATCAAGAGTAAGCAGGAGTTACCATCAGTCATGTCGATGTGTTGAGGAAAGAGCTGTGCATGATTGTGTGTAGGCTACTTGAACGGAATCACATCTTATACTAATTCAAAACAACACAGGTGTGCCCATATTTGTTAATTTTTGAAGTTTCATACAAATGTTTTTCATATATCTTCAAACCATTGGTTAGAATCCCCATTTATAGAAAGTTCACATGGCTCCTTCAAAAGCAAACTCTTTTTGGAAGCATAATAAGATTCTTGTGACAGCTCATTAATGCATTTTCCGTTGGCTATTAATCTCTCTCTTGTCATTAACAATGGCCTTCTTAACCTGTTTGCATACTGTCTCATTCTCTCTGGCACTCTGTGTCTGCTCTTCTCTAAATTCAGCTCGCTTATTCCCAACTGCTATAAAAACTCAGTGTGATTTGTGTACCCAATGTTGCCAATATACCCAGGTGGAACAAGGGCTCTTTAAGTTGGATAATATATTGTAAACAAAGTCTTCCGTCGCAGGTTTTTGGGAGAGGCACATTAAAGATTAAATATTGATCCTTCACAGTTCTTTGGTGTGTCATATTTCCTGCCACCGATGGCGGAATGCTTTAAGACAGCAGGCGACATGTAGAAGAAAGAGACGCACGTCCGTACTAGGGCTCGACGGCCATCTATCAGTCTTTTTACAATCCTTTTCTCATTCTCCCAGTTTGGAAAGAGGGTCTGCTCAAAAAGTCAGTGGAGGCATCTGATGACTCGTAAAGATTTCTGCTCCAAAGCCTCAGCTGGGGAGAGAAAACTATAATTGGAATTGACAAGCTGGTAAGATATCGCCAGGTGCTTTTTGAGAAAGAATAGAAGTTATTTCTAAAAAAGAAAGTTCTTTGAAGTTAGCCATGTCACAGATATAACCCATGGAATGCAATACAGATGTGGATTTATAACTTTTATAACCAAACACACAAAAACAAGAGAGTAGAAGGCAAGCACAATCTCACACAACCTGACAAGAGAATTGTAACAACGTCATAATCTCGGGAAGAAGGAGGCGGAAACCGGCGAACATTTAAAGAAGATTTTAATAAAATAAACAAACACAAAATGAAAGTAAAGCGGCAGCCCCTCGCGGACGACTGCCGCACACAAAACACAAAATTAAGTCTAGGCCTGGTCCTCTCTCGTCTTTCACTGTCGTCACTCCTTTTATCCTTCCGGAGCTCCTCCGTGGGACTCGAGACCGGTGAGTGGCGCAGGTGTCGTGCATTAGCATTTACTCCACCGGCCTCGCTCCGTTCCCACGGCTCTCGGCCCCGCCCCTCTCGTCACAAGAATGAATAAAATATGGCAAAGTAAAGCCGACGCATGTGGGATTCAAAGTGAGTGAGATATCCAAAACATTATTCCAGGCTGGGATTTAGGTTGATATCCCTGACACATTCATTACAAAGTCAAATTTTAAAATAATTGGCAACAGAAGTATATTTTATCAGACACTCTTGGTAAGGTTGCTCTAGTAAATAAATTAATTAAAGGGGTCATATGATGCGATTTCAAGTTTTCCTTTCTCTTTGGAGTGTTACAAGCTGATTGTGCATAGATAAGATCCCTGAAGTTGCAAAGACTAAAGTCTCAAAACCAAAGAGATATTCTTTATCAAGATC
>NW_015629044.1:238854-261313 GCF_001515625.1 Sinocyclocheilus rhinocerous
AATATAGCTGCAAGCAGCGATGGCGGGCCCAAGCCGTCAGTGCAAACGCCATCCCGGAGGCATCAGGAGAACGGTGCACTGCGGGCACATGCATTTACAGTAACCGTCTGGCAGTCTGGTTTTAAGGGATACGGCAATTAAAGGGTTAATCCATACCATTAAGACTGTGAAACGCATACACAGAACAATGTATAAAACTTTAGTAACACTTTACAATAAGGTTTCAGTTATTAACATTAACTATATTAATTAACATGAACAATAATTATATAGCATGTATTAATGTCAGTTAATATTCAAAACTTAATGGGGTCATATGATGCGATTTCAAGTTTTCCTTTCTCTTTGGAGTGTTACAAGCTGATTGTGCATAGATAAGATCCCTGAAGTTGCAAAGACTAAAGTCTCAAAACCAAAGAGATGTTCTTTATCAAAGTTAAGACTCTGCCACGCCCCCCTAAAACGGTTCGTTCTAACACGCCCCCACATATCTACCTCACTATGTGGAAATATTAGCATAATGCGCCCAAATGTGCACGCAAAGAAAGAAGGCGTGGTTTCAGTAACCGCAGTTAGTGTTGAAGCAGCATGTCAGGGAGACGCTGTGTGTTTCTAGGCGAAAGCAAAAGCACTTTATTTGGCCTTCCGAAAGTAGATGCATTTAGGAATCTTTTAGATTAATTTCAACAGAACAGCAATGCATTTTATGGACGACCGTTTCGTGAACCTAGGAGAGGAGGTAATTCTGACTTTGCTATGGCTTCTGAATCAGCGACTGTACTTATGTTTTGTTACTAGTTTAAGTATTTGCTATTGACTGTTCAAATGTGGAGTTTTGTGTGTGTGTGTGTGTGTGTGTGTGTGTGTGTGAGAGAGAGAGAGGGAGAGACAGGGTCACATCACAGTAGAGTCAGCTGTCTTAACCGTGGCTTGTGTACTGCAAACACATACCAGCTTCCTCACTGTGTCTGTCACGCGACTCTGTTGTCCTTTCGGGCTTGAACTGATGGTAAAACTAATGACATTATTAACTGTCTTGATATTTATTTTGAAAGCTTGAAGCTCGCGATTATGGTAAGGGGCGTTACATTTCCGACAGGTGCTTGTGGTGTTCGGCCAATCACAGTGCACTGGGTCAGCTGGCCAATCAGAGCGGACTGCGCTTGTCAAAGGAGGGGGCTTTGTAGAAAACGAAGCGTTTGAGAGAGGCGGGGCATATAGGACTTACAATAATGTACAGTATTTGAAAAATAATGTGTTTTTTGAACATTAAAGCATGTCAACATATTCTGTTACACCAAATACACAAAATAATGATCTTTAAAAAAGCATCATATGACCCCTTTAATCGAATGAAGCGCACAGAGGGGCTTCCTGAATTCTCAAAAGATTTGGGTACCAAAATATTACATATTTAATGTTGTGGCTATTGTTTTATTAATGAAAGCAACCACATGCTCAAATTGGAAAATCAATAGAACGTGTTACATAATATAAATCCCCCAGATTAATCAGCATAGACACCAATGAAGGAAGTGTTTGCATCTTCCTTATACAGTATCTGTTCCTGGATTTAAAAAAAATAGTAAAGTGAAGTGCGTGCATTCATCAGAGAGTTATATTGTAATAGCCTTGTTTCGCTCACCATAGAGAGGCTTCAGATTTACGCCACCTTTCCACTCTCAGGCCACCGCATTGATGGATTCCACTGAGCTTGTTTGCTTTGCTCCCTCTATTCCTAAATCAGAAATGAACACGGCCCAACAGAAGATCATTCTTGTTGTGTGCCGCACCATCTGTGAAATAGAGGTTCAGAGAATGGCCGGGGCAAGGGCATCTGATGAGTCAGGGAGGGACTGTGGAAACGAGACAGCGCGAAAGCCTCCCGAGGAACTTTTGTACGGCCACACTTCAAAAGATTTTAATTAAAGGAGGATGAAGAACAGCATGTGCACCTGAAACATCACAAGGGATGAAATTCATGCACATTCATCTGCGAATCCAATAAGATTCCCATATGAAGTGTTTACGAAGCTGAGTCATCACGCTCATAACAGTCGACATTCACAGATGCTTTAAAATAGAAATATGAGGGGTAAACAATTCTTTGTTTGCAGTCTTCATTCCTAGGACTACGGATTCCTGGTTCATCTGTGGCAGTAGTTTCTTAGATAATGTTATAGTCTGATCTTTCTCACCATATGGCTGCTATTCAGACCAAGACATTTTCTTTTCTTGTTTTTTTAATTTAACGATTTTTTTTTGTTTGTTTTGTTTTAATCAAGAATGAACAGTTTTAATAACAGGATGTAAAAATTTAATCAATGCCGGGCACAATCAGGAGGAAGAAGTACCAGGGATGACATGAATTTGAGCTGTTGACTTTGAGCATCTGTAGAGGTGTAAAGATGACACATAAACATCTGTCAACACCTTTTTCTCTGCCCCTTCAGAGGTTACGAGATAAGACAGGCTAACAGCTGTTCTCGTGGCAGATTAAAAACCCACCATTCAGGCACGAACCAACTCTAATATCAGAGCAAATGTAGTTAGTTCAGTCATGGTCAAAACAAGTCAAATCAAAATGTCCTTAATCTTTTGTGATTAGTTTTATATAGTATGAGAACACACTGTGAATTTTAGGACTCAAAACTTCCTTCCACACCGTTAAGGAGAAAAAGAGAAATTATTGAAACTAGCTGCAAAAATGACATATTTGTTACATCAGATTGCATCAAAACATGCCTTCATACAGAGGATGCAGGATAGACAATATTACTCCTAAACACCAGAGGGGAAAAAAAACAATAAGAGTTTTGAATCAGTCTGATCTTAACAGTATTATGTCACATTATAAACTTGCATTCATATACAATATTGACAGTTACTGTGTTTTTGCTTCAGCAAAACCAAACGAAGTTGTTCCTGTATGAATCAATGTTTTGAGTGAGTCAGTGAATGATTCAATGACAGTGTTTTGAATGAATCAGTTGAATGAATAAGGCAATGACTCACTCATAAAGACAGTCATCCAGAAATATGTACGCTAACCTAATTACAACCTTGTGACGCATCCAGATCCAAGGTATCTTGGAAATCAACAGAGATTCACAGAGTAAACTTAACAGTTTGTGTCTGAGTTCAAGAGTCGTTAATGCATTAATGGTCAGGAAAGAGGAGATGAGAGGAGGAAAAGAGCCCTCTGATCATGCTGTTAGGTTAATCATGGCAATTCTGGGAACTACCTGGGGAGACAGTCTGCATTTGTATGAACAGAATATGAATGAGCCTTCCCCTGAATACATAGCACATAGAGAATGTACAATTAAGATTTAAACCTAGTTAAACAGGCTGAACTATACTCTCTCTGCTTGTTAAACTTCTGAAATAAAAAATATTACTGGCAAAAATCATAACAATCATCAGAAATGCCTTCAAAAACATGAATTTAGGCAATCTTGTCAGATCTTGTACTAGTTTCTACTGAAATGGGAACGACCAGGCCTCTAGACACAGCCCTGTTATCATCATTTTGTCCAAATCCATCACATTTCAATTTGCATAAATATCATTAACCTCTCAAAATAATGGACTTCCCCAGTTTATGCCGTACAAATTTGATGGAAATGGTATTTTGAAAATGACTCCTGACTGTGGAATGGATTCCTAGATTACTTTCACAGCATTCAGCATTTCATTGGCCGTTGTGCACAATTCGAGGCGTGATTTGTTTGAAGGGACTGGTGGTGACGTGGACTGCTTTTATATAATATTGCAGTCCAGACAGTATGGTTTGTGGCAATAATAACTCAGCAAACCTCAGAACCAAAAGGGAGGGGTTTGAATGAATGCACTGACAAAGAACAAGACATGGTCTGTTTTTATTAAGCCGACAACAGTTATCTGATCAGAACGGTTCAGAAGAGAGGCCAAATCTGTCTGTCAAGATCCATGGTCAGAATGGTGGATGTCAATGTCACATTGTATCAAGTGTTTGAGTGAGCATGCAGAGCATCCCTTGCTACTGAAGATCTTGTTTGTCGAGTGTGTTTTAGTGGGATCTGAAGGCATGACTGAGCAAAATTTAATTTGAATTGACAGCTGGAGAAGCGACGCTACCACCTGCCTGTTTGTCAGCGTGTTAAGTTCAATTTGCTATGGCTTATCAAGAAGGGCGTCTTTGTTTTTTTTGTTTTTCCCAATAAACAATGGCAAGATTTTGTTTTTTGGTGCTCAGAAATCTCAAGACAGACACACAGTGTACTGTTGTATTCCAGTGATTAAGGGATGCTTGTGTAAGATGACAGAAATATGGATTTCGAGGCTTCTGCTAAGAAATGGAAATGGTAGGGAAGAAATGGTATTTTATGATGATGAGAATTCTTTCATGAATATCAAGTTGACTGCAAAACAGGGTCAAGCTTTGTAACCTCCTGCCACGAAGAAAACATTAGCGGACAGCTGGGCCATGCTCTCCATCCTAATGGAGATGACCACCAGAAGCTCTAACCCTCGTAATCACTGAACACAAATCTCTCTCTCTCTCTCTCTCTCTCTCTCTCACACACACACACACACACAGAAATGAACACGGCCCAACAGAAGATCATTCTTGTTGTGTGCCGCACCATCTGTGAAATAGAGGTTCAGAGAATGGCCGGGGCAAGGGCATCTGATGAGTCAGGGAGGAACTGTGGAAACGAGACAGCGCGAAAGCCTCCCGAGGAACTTTTGTACGGCCACACTTCAAAAGATTTTAATTAAAGGAGGATGAAGAACAGCATGTGCACCTGAAACATCACAAGGGATGAAATTCATGCACATTCATCTGCGAATCCAATAAGATTCCCATATGAAGTGTTTACGAAGCTGAGTCATCACGCTCATAACAGTCGACATTCACAGATGCTTTAAAATAGAAATATGAGGGGTAAACAATTCTTTGTTTGCAGTCTTCATTCCTAGGACTACGGATTCCTGGTTCATCTGTGGCAGTAGTTTCTTAGATAATGTTATAGTCTGATCTTTCTCACCATATGGCTGCTATTCAGACCAAGACATTTTCTTTTCTTGTTTTTTTAATTTAACGATTTTTTTTTGTTTGTTTTGTTTTAATCAAGAATGAACAGTTTTAATAACAGGATGTAAAAATTTAATCAATGCCGGGCACAATCAGGAGGAAGAAGTACCAGGGATGACATGAATTTGAGCTGTTGACTTTGAGCATCTGTAGAGGTGTAAAGATGACACATAAACATCTGTCAACACCTTTTTCTCTGCCCCTTCAGAGGTTACGAGATAAGACAGGCTAACAGCTGTTCTCGTGGCAGATTAAAAACCCACCATTCAGGCACGAACCAACTCTAATATCAGAGCAAATGTAGTTAGTTCAGTCATGGTCAAAACAAGTCAAATCAAAATGTCCTTAATCTTTTGTGATTAGTTTTATATAGTATGAGAACACACTGTGAATTTTAGGACTCAAAACTTCCTTCCACACCGTTAAGGAGAAAAAGAGAAATTATTGAAACTAGCTGCAAAAATGACATATTTGTTACATCAGATTGCATCAAAACATGCCTTCATACAGAGGATGCAGGATAGACAATATTACTCCTAAACACCAGAGGGGAAAAAAAACAATAAGAGTTTTGAATCAGTCTGATCTTAACAGTATTATGTCACATTATAAACTTGCATTCATATACAATATTGACAGTTACTGTGTTTTTGCTTCAGCAAAACCAAACGAAGTTGTTCCTGTATGAATCAATGTTTTGAGTGAGTCAGTGAATGATTCAATGACAGTGTTTTGAATGAATCAGTTGAATGAATAAGGCAATGACTCACTCATAAAGACAGTCATCCAGAAATATGTACGCTAACCTAATTACAACCTTGTGACGCATCCAGATCCAAGGTATCTTGGAAATCAACAGAGATTCACAGAGTAAACTTAACAGTTTGTGTCTGAGTTCAAGAGTCGTTAATGCATTAATGGTCAGGAAAGAGGAGATGAGAGGAGGAAAAGAGCCCTCTGATCATGCTGTTAGGTTAATCATGGCAATTCTGGGAACTACCTGGGGAGACAGTCTGCATTTGTATGAACAGAATATGAATGAGCCTTCCCCTGAATACATAGCACATAGAGAATGTACAATTAAGATTTAAACCTAGTTAAACAGGCTGAACTATACTCTCTCTGCTTGTTAAACTTCTGAAATAAAAAATATTACTGGCAAAAATCATAACAATCATCAGAAATGCCTTCAAAAACATGAATTTAGGCAATCTTGTCAGATCTTGTACTAGTTTCTACTGAAATGGGAACGACCAGGCCTCTAGACACAGCCCTGGTTATCGTCCTTTTGTCCAAATCCATCACATTCCAATTTGCATAAATATCATTAACTTCTCAAAATAATGGACTTCCAAAGTTTATGCCATACAAATTTGATGGAAATGGTATTTTGAAAATGACTCCTGACTGTGGAATGGATTCCTAGATTACTTTCACAGCATTTCATTGGCTGTTGTGCACAAATCGAGGCATGATTTATTGGAAGGGACTGATGGTGGCATGGACTGCTCTTACATAATATTGCAGTCCAGACAGTATGGTCTGTAGCAATATTAACTTAGAAAAACTCAGAATCAAAAGGGAGGGGATTGAATGAATGCACTGACAAAGAACAAGACATGGTCTGTTTTTATAAAGCCAGCAACCGTTATCTGACCAAAATGGTTCAGAAAAGAGGTCAAATCTGTCTGTGAAGCTCCATGGTCAGAATGGCGGATGTCAATGTCACATTGTATCAAGTGTTTGAGTGAGCATGCAGAGCATCCCTTGCTACTGCAGATCTTGTTTGTTGAGTGTGTTTTAGTGTGATCTGAAGGCATGACTGAGCATAATTTAATTTGAATTGATAGCCGGAGAAGTGACGCTACCACCTACCTGTTTGTCAGCGTGTTAAGCTCAATTTGCTATGGTTTATCAAAAAGGGCGTCTTTGTTTTTTTTCCATCTCATCTCAGCATAGGGATAAATATGGTAAAATAAACAATGGCAAGAGTTTGTTTTTGTGCTCAGAAATCTCAAGACAGACACACAGTGCATTGTTGTATTCCAGTGATTAAGGTATGCTTGTGTAAGATGACAGAAATATGGATTTCTAGGCTTCTGCTAAATGTGTTTGAGGTAGAAATGGTATTTCATGATGTTGAGAATTCTTTCATGAATGTCAAGTTGACTGCAAAACTGGGCCATGCTCTCCATCCTAACGGAGAGGACCATATCAGAAGCTCTAACCCTTGTAATCACTGAACACAAATCACACACAAACATACATTTAACATGTTGTGGCAGCTGATCACTTGGCATGATAAAATAAGTTTATAAGCTTTAAATTACAACCTGTTTTATTACCGCCATGGCATCTCTAACTATAAATGCAAAGCACTGGGTATTTACAGAGTCACCGTTATGACAGGTTTATTTTCAGATATGAAATTTGATTCATGTTGTATAAATTACAAAATAATGTTAAGATATAATGTTCACAATACGACAAGCCTGAGCCCTGTGAGATATTTCACCCTTTAGCAGAGTACAACTCATACACCATTTTACTGATTAAGGAGGAACCATAAAACTATATGTGATGAGTTCTTGCTGTGAGTGGTCTGTCTGAGACAGAGGTCTGTGTTTAAATCAATAAAAGCTGATTTTGCTCTATACACACTAATTCAGTAAAGAATTCATAGATTCAAAGCATTCAATGACTCGTAAAGCTTAAAGGGCATATAAAATGCCCATACAATTAAGTTTAGAGAAAAGAGCAAAATAGCAACAAAAATTGAATGTTTAACAGGGCTATCGTTATATCAGGGTCAATGATAAATAAAGATGTCCAAGATTATGGTACGAAGAGTCTTTTCCCCCCACAAATCTATAATCTAATTTAAGTTCTTAAAAATTTTATCTCTGTGTGCAATTGTATGAGTTTAAATATAAGTCTCTGTGTGTGTGTGTGTGTGTGTGTGTATATATATATATATATATATATAACAAAAGTCGAGTTCGCTTGGAGGTAACCATACTAAAAGTACAACAGTACGTACATCGCTCCAGCGCTTTAAGTACAACGACAAAAGTGTCATTGTCTGTTAGATTTTCTCATCACATATAAAATCACAATTTACAGTCTTTAGCCCCTTCACACATACAGTCTTTACTGGTAAATTACCGTTCAGAGATCATGTGTGAACAGGATCTTTTCAAAAATACCGGTAAATTCGTTCCGGTAATTTACCGGTATGAAAAGTTGTAACATTACCAGTAAATTACCGGTAATGCACTCTGTGGGAAGTATGAAGGCAGAATGAGATTACCGGTGTGAGCACATACAAGTTCAGAACGCGCTGACGTAAGACGTCTACTTTGGGCCAATCATAACTTTCTGACGCAGATGATGCAATTACTCTGCGCTGTAGTTCAGTTTGAATTCGTCTAATGCAATGTGTCTGGGCCAAAAGCGCTGCATGAATATGAATGTTTGACACAAAAATTAAAACATCAACAAAAACACTGACCGCGTTTACCCCTCCATGTTTACAAACACAACACCTGGATGCGCATGCCTTTAGAGGTCATTTCCATTTAATGATGTCACAGAATTTACTGGTATTTTGAAATTGACAGAATGGTGCTTTCCAAAAAGACAGAACTGTAATTTCCAGTTCCGGTAATTTTACAGCAATTTACTGTGTGTGAAAGGGGCTTTTATTAAGTCTATAAGACAATTAAGGGTTGGCTAACTTTGCTTGACCCACCAAAGAACAAAAAATAAAAATAAATAAATAAATCCTACTAAAAACAAGTCCCAGAAAAAAAGTCAAGTCTTTGTATAATTCGCACACTGACGTCATTGAGCCATGATTACTTTTACAAAATAGACTGATGATCCCAATAGGTTCTAAAAACAGTTTCACATCTGCAGCCTACTAGACAGTAGAGCAAGAATGAAATAAATAATAGGAAAGGGAGACACGCGCGCGCAGAGAGAGAGAGAGAGAGAGAGAGAGAGAGAACAGTTGGCAGCGTGAGTGCTTGTCTCAAAGATGCCTCAGAGGTCTTTCTTACTTGAGTCACGTCTGTCTCCATGCGAATGGATCCACCTGCGAGCACCGGAGGAGTGACGCTCATTTCATATGTGTGAAGATCAAACCTGGCACTGTCACTTCGGGCCGGTGAGCAGAGGTGAGGTGAGCGCAACCGCTGCGCTTTCCTCACACCAATCAAGATTTTTCAAGTGTGTGAGCCACTTCTTACAGGACTATGAAAACCACTCGAAAATGCCGTGCTCTGCTGTCTGTGGGGTTAAATCTTCTGGCACTCTTATTCTCAACGACGGCGTTCATCACGACCTACTGGTGCGAAGGGACTCAGAGGGTCCCCAAACCCAACTGCAGTAAGGAAAGACGGCATAATTGTATTGACTATGGGGTGAACGAGACAGACCCGAGTAAAGTTCACTATAGCTGGGAAACTGGTGACGACCGATTTCTCTTTAGGCATTTTCACACGGGGATCTGGTACTCTTGTGAGGAGAATATCCATGGAGGAGGTGAGAGTTCGTTAAGTCCGTTACATTTCAAATTTCAATGCCAAGGCATTCAGTGAGGCTGGGTGGTTTTTATTGCTTATTTGTCTGAAACTGGCTGTTTTTTTTTGGCTGTTTATGTCTCAAACTTTGATATAGCATTCCCATATTTGTCCTCTATACTTTGAAATGAATCCCTAAACTGTGTAAATTAATGTCAAAGAGTGCTGTTATTACGTGCTATCTACCTCACTCTCTACATGGGCTTTTTTGATTTACATTTAAAACATACTAATAAACAGCTAATATGCTAGTAACATGCATGCTAATAGCTAATTAACTATAGCTAACTAGTTGATAGAATTGGTCCCTAAAGTGTTACCGAAACATTTTAATTTATAATATGTACAGTATAGTAAACAAAACAAAAAAACATATAGCAACTTTAAAAACATAACAGTGTGTTTGTGTTAGTCACTTAAATGTGGCCGATATACACATTTGTGTTGTCTTTGTGGGTCCAGTATGTGGGAAGGTGTTACAACCCTTCCCTTCAGTTCATTTCTAGAGTTTTAGACATGCAGGTGAAAAGCTTGTGCATTATTAAACAAGTTAAACAAAGGAACCTGCTAATTTAAATGATATCTGTCAATTAATGTCCATTAGCATTCATTAACATTATTAAATTATATATAATTAAATTATATAGAGTGTTCTTGCACTGTGGGGAAAACTTCAACAGGTCGTGTGTAAAGCAGTGTGAATGTTTTGCGCAATAGATTTGAGGGGAATGATTGTGTGCCAGCAGCTTTGGAAACATATATCAGGATTTACTTACTCTCAATGAGTTTTGAGGAAGTTGGTAAAGGCACCATTAGATAACCACATTCCCCATGGAACACAGTGAAATAAGCAGCTCTTGGATAGCCTCATATTTTCAAAGGATGCTCTCTTTAAAATGTTTTTTTAATCAGACAGGTAAGTTTTGTCACAAATTCTATGTTAGATCATTGTGAATTATTGGTTAGTGAACATACATCAAGATTATCCTGCAAAAGGAATAGAATATGAAAGGAAAATGTCGCTGTGTCTTTTGCTTCTTGTTTAATTAAATAGGTTTTCAGAATAATCACAGACTTACTGACATAATGTCTTCAATACGCAGAAAAACAGTACAGAAAGTTTAGTATTGTATTCAATTTAATCCAACAGACTTTGTAAAAGGGAGCGAGAGAAGGTCAGTGTGTGTTACGCTGATGAGGATTAAGTTATGTGACTTAATGAGTTTTTTTTTTCTATTTTGGTAAGCATTGCTGTTGACATTCTCTTCTATCTAGTGATCAATGGGATTTATGATTAATCTTACAACGGTGTCAGACAAGCTTTGTGCTGAAAGCTCATCACACATCCACACAATCTTCGCGTAATGATTTATTATCATCATTAACATAATATTCTAAACCTATAACATTTGTGCATGCAATGTCATCTTACAGACTTATCGGGGCATGAGTAGAAGAAATCAAGAAAGTAAACCAAAGTCAAGATGGTTTTGACAACTGGTCAGTTGTCAGTTGCTTTTATCAATACTCTTAACATCTTGGTGATGTTTTGAACCCCTTTCATGTGTAAATATAGAAGCAGTTTAACTGCCTATACTGCAGAGCCATCAATAACTGCAAAGATTTATAAAGTGACTAAAATGTCCAAGAATTTGACTGATAGTTCCGGCGGTGGAGTGGCACAGCCAAATTCATAGAGAGCATGAAAACATAGCGTGCTAATTAATAAATCATACTTAAAGATCTCTTCTCTTTGCCCATTGCCTGATCACAGTACCACATAATAATGCTAATGGCCATCAAATCATCCACTCTCATTACCAATGCAATTACCCTCCACCAACCTCAGATAGCAGATTAAACTCATTAGAGGTCAATTAAAAGCCAGGGGTCTTTATTCCTATGGAATACTGGAAGAACAGGAATTAATTGAATGCAGATGATTACAGCTTTTAAATCCATAATGAATGAGTCAGCCCATGTCATTCTGATTCCCACTGGGTAAGCATTGGAAAATGAAATGCTTATTCTTCTTAATATGTATGTGATACAATTGCATCACATTGTGCCTAAGATAGTATTTAGGGCTGCCACTAACGACTATTTATTTCGATTAATCTATCGACTAATTTGTCGATTACTCTAAACGATTAATTGACCACAAAAAATCAACAATGTTACTTAAGAATATTTTATTAAACTATATTTTATTAAATCAAATGAAATCCAAATTTCTATGAAATCCTGTTTTTAAAGCAAAAGTAAAGTGCAACATAAAGTGCAAGAAGCAAGTGTCCATCTCATAGTCCAACTCACTGAAATCAAAGTTCAGTATTATAGTGTAAGAATGACAACATATCCACATAGTTCTAGTCTACTAATAATAAAATTATAATTAAAAAAATTTTTTTTAAAGGAGTATTTATCAGAAATATTATTTACCAGAATTTATTAAGGAGAAAAATTTAAATGTGCAGTATTTCTGAAAAAAAAGAAGAAAAAATTATAATTATAGTTTAAATTTATAGTTATAGATTTTTTTTAAATAAAATTAATTAATTTGAGATGCTTTTGATTATTAAATTTAATGGAACCATTAAAATGGAATCCAGAAAATAATGGAAAACAGAATTTGGTAAAGATAAAACTGTAAAACTCAATTAATTAGACTGGCTTTTTGATTAACAAAATTTAATTTAACCATTAAAACAGAGTATAGAAAAATGAAAATGGAAAAAAAAACTGAATTTGGAAATAAAAAGGATTTCATAGGGCCCTATAATTATAATTAAATTTTTTTTGGTAATAAAAATAGATGTAAGTGAACAATATCCTTTAAAATTACTTAAAATACATATATAATCGCAATGAGGCAATAATAATTAGTTCAAATACATTATCAAAAGCAAGAAATCATATGGTTTTATTGAACAAAACTGTTAAAATACATAATGTATTATAAACAATAGAGCTAATGTACATTACGCATTACAACGAAGGCCTGCAGAGGGCGACAACGGCCTGACAATTATTTTTACACATTTGTGTCCGATCTAATACTTGATTAATATTGACCAAGCATCATTCATTCAAATGTCCACTTAATCTTTAATATTTGGCCATTCTTTAGGACAGAAATGCTATAGCCACTGCAATTAAAAGAATATGTGGATACGCAAGCAAAATGAAGTCAAGGATTTTTAAAAATCGAATAGTCTAATAAAATCGACGAATCGCCCTAATAGTATTCAAATGGTAAAAGCATATAGATTCATAGACTGCACATAGCTTTCTTGAATAACTTTGAAATGGCAGCTTTTATTTTTAAGATTTAAAATAGCTCTATTTTCATGTGTGTGTGACCAGTTTACAAATGAGTCTGTATCCAAAAAAGGGACTAAAATGATGAATCATTGTAGACATTCCATGTTATTGATATAAATGAAATGATTACCACAAGTGCCTCACGTAACTGGTGAAATAAAGCCCACTAGAAATTAAATTACTCATGTTCTTGCATCACTGGCCGTTTTTGGAATCGGTTAATGCATTTCTCCCGGTGCAGTGAGATTCCTTATTCAAATTGAGGAGAGGTTACCACGGGCCACTTATCTGCCTGGCAGAAGGATTAAACTCCCTCTAGGGACCTTATTTACTGAGGAAAAAAAGCTCAGGGGAGATGTAATGAGAAAAGAAGTGCACTTAGAAGGTCCAGAATATGAAATCCAGAATATGACTCCCTGTCATGTTCAGTGGCAAGTGGCAACCTAATGTGTGATCAGTCACAGTCTAAACTACTTTCTGTTTGATTTTTTCTTTACTTCTGCTGTCACTACAGGGTAGGTTTCTGTAAGGACCTACAAGTGGCATATCCTTTCTTTTGATTTCACTGATATAACCTTCAAAAATCTAATTCTTCCTGGCTGTTTGGCAGTGCAATTTATCGGCATTCATTTGAACTGCTTTTGTACTTTAGCCAAGTTTTTAAATGCTACTTTGAATCTTGATTTCCTAAGGTAATAAAACATTGAAAAGCTTGTGGGATCTGTAATGTAGACAATGCAGTACATAAAGTTTTGTTGAGTCTGACAAGCCTGGAATTATGAGTGTTGTGTCTGCAGACTTACACAGTAGAGCCAATATATTTATTACATTCTTTGAACTGGGCCACATTGTAAGAGAACTTTGAGCCACAAATAGTTACAAATAGACACAAGAGGAAATGGAAATATGACAATCCCAATATTTCCACATGAAATAGTTTGAAATGTTTTCTGCGCATACTTTAATATGTTGTTGTCTTCACATTATCATGTTACTTTGGATCATCTCTCACTTCTGTTTGACCTCTGTCCTTTAGGCAAAGCTAAGCATCTTCTTTTACCCCTCCACTGGCAAAATTATTATTAAAACTTGCAGTTGCAGACTAAAGTTTTATGAAGAAATGGCCTTAAGTCTCAAATTATCCTCACCAGTTTAATTAAAAGTCCTATTTGAGAGAATGCACCAAAAACTCTGTTCTAGCCCAAAGACGCAGGACAATCTTTATTACAACAGTTATTTTGGTTTACTTGTGTTATCGAAGCAAGTACAGACTCTCTACAGATTTATATGATCGCAAGTGATTAGTTACAGGAAAAGCATGCTGTATGCTATCAATTTAACATGACGTTAAGCAGTGAGTGTGAATAAATAAATATATTAATAAATAAGTGAGTGAGTGAGTGTGTGTGTGTGTGTGTGTGTATCACAATCAAAAACATCTGATAGACACCGAAATAACACAGAGGTTAACACTAAGAAACACCACAGTGCGACCATTTCAGCCGCATTTGTGACTACGGAGCCCCGCACATGGCAAGCAGGGAAAAAATAGGCTAAATCGTGCACACGATTTACTAATTTGTTCCCTCGATTATTTTTTTTTCCAATAAATATGCTGTCATTAAAATGTTAATATAAAAAAAAGTATTTTAAAATACAGAAACAAAATCGTTTTAATAAGTAAAGATTCTGAAAGTATTGAAGGAGATCCAATAATAATTGAATATATATTTACAGTAGTAACAGCAAATTATATTTTATTATATGATATGATTAATTAAATGTTTTTAAATATGATGGTTTCATTCTAAATATGGTGATTATCTCTAATATGGACACCCAAAATAATATATGATATTTACCATCTGAATCTAACCATGTCATGTCAACAAATGGAAAAGTCAGCCATCTATTAATTATCATGCTAATTACTGCGCGCCTTTAGCCCCAACAGCAGGGGCGCTTTTTACCCCAAATACCATACTTTTACATATTTTCCAGCAACTTCCACTCCATCATCAGCTTTAGTAAAATAACCTGATAGCTGGGGAATTTACTAAGTCATGTTTTTTTATGTTGTTTTTATTTGAAGTTTTTCGTTTTTTGAGCCCCTCTCTCTTTTAGAATTGCTGAAATTTTTACTTATTGGAATGTTGTTCTTTGCGCGACCATTTCCAGATTACTCCAGAACAAAGTGAAGAGAGGTGAATGCAGACATACTGGGCAGCAATCACCTGATAGATACGTGCGCATATCGTTCAAAAGTCGAATATAGAATAAATGCATTTGATTGGTAAACCAGACTTTACGTTTCAATCTCAAATGGTAATGCATGGAATTTACGGAAAAGCTCAACTAAATAACAGCACTAATAAGTGGGGGGCGTGGTGGCTTTGGCGATCGGCGCTCCAGTCAATCTACTCCACAGCCAATCACGGGCCCCCTCCTTGCTCGGGCCCCTGGGCTTTAGCCCCGCCTAGCCTAATGGTTAAAACGGCCCTGCTTGCAATGTGTTTTTGCAGCGTTGAGTAATGTATCACAGACATGATATCTCTTGATTCCTTGAACGCAATGTTAATCAGAATCCATGCACTGCTCAAAACAGCAGAGTTTTGTTCAGTGCTGAGTTATGCAAGCTCACGAATTCTCTCATTATAACAAAGGAAGTGTGTAGACACGATGTAAATATGAGATTCATTGTGCAGTGGAGAGAGTTTTGTTTATTATTATGGAACTTTATGAGATTGCGATGAATTAAGGTGAGTTACAGCTTTTAAAGATTATAAGGGAGTTTGTAAATGTGATATTGATTTAATACAGTTCAATAAACAAGAAGGTAATATTAAGTGACTTACATTGTCTGACTACAACACTATTGCCTGATTTTGCTCTAGTCTAGTTTGTCAACGAACACAGTTCGTCAAAGTCACAGCTGAGCAGCTGCGCATCTCCAAACAAACACAGCCATGTTTCGTTTATGAATGAACGTGCATTTTTAAACAAATCTAGTGAGTAAATTATTCAATTACCCATTCATAAAGATTTGTCCTGCGTCCTAATGTTCATACTATCCATCCTAAAAAGTGTGGATCTGTGCACACTTTAATGGATAATATTGCCCTCAATCCATTGCGCTTTGGCGAATAATTCGGTTCAGATCTAATAACACAAATAATAAAAAGCGCTAAAAACAAACTGCAAACATGGCGGATGTGTGCGCCTGAGAGGTAAGTAGAGAGGTTTAGATAAAGGGGTTTGAGTTAATCAACAGTTAACCTGCTTAAAGGGGTCATATGATGCGATTTCATTTTTTCCTTTCTCTTTGGAGTGTTACAAGCTCTTGGTGCATAAAGAAGATCTGTAAAGTTGCAAAGACTAAAGTCTCAAATCCAAAGAGATATTCTTTATAAAAGTTAAGAGTTAGCCACGGCCTACTCTTCTTCCTCACATTCAAAAGTGTGTACTTTTTCATCACCAAAAGAGTACATACTTTAAGGGCGTAGTATAAGTAGGCACATTGGGACGCAACCAAATACACAAAATAATGTTCTTTTTAGCAGCATCATATGACCCCTTTAAAATATTTATTTACTATTATTTGTGTTATATTTAATTGCAGATGATGTTACTATGCGACAGAGCGGTCCATTAAAGACGCAATTGTATGACGTGATAGTATGTCCCAAAGCTGGCCTACTCTTCTTCCTCACATTCAAAAGTGTGTACTTTTTCATCACCAAAAGAGTACATACTTTAAGCGCGTAGTATAAGTAGGCACATTGGGACGCATCAAGTCACTTGCTTAGTTCGTGAATGAATCAGCCATTCGAACGAATCAATTGAATGAATGATTCAGTGATAAAATGACTTGACGCCACCTACTGGCAGTTTTAATTTCATTTTTAAAGTATCATCATTTAATATTTCTATTATTAAATAGAAATAATATTTCTATTATTAAAGTAAATAATTTAATATTTTCATATTACAATTTTTATATTTAAACGTTTATCTCAACGAGAATTTATGAATTTAATTGCACTCATGCCACCTCTGAGCCTCATTAAACGTCTGTAAATGTACCTACATGCCACTTTTGTGTTCTTCTTTGCCACCTCTGAAGAGCAAATTAATTTTGTCAAAACTGATTTCATTTGAGCGGTAACTTATTCTTCCTATGCTATTGTTTTAATTAGAAATTTTGAAAAAGCTTATATATTTTTTATTTGACACAAAAGATGTCA
The DNA here is from genome assembly GCF_001515625.1 of Sinocyclocheilus rhinocerous. Lineage (NCBI taxonomy): Eukaryota > Metazoa > Chordata > Actinopteri > Cypriniformes > Cyprinidae > Sinocyclocheilus > Sinocyclocheilus rhinocerous. The sequence goes on from NW_015629044.1 coordinate 256,086, forward strand.
CTTTTAATAAAGTTATAAAAAATGCCATTACAAAGGTAAAAAAAAAGCCCCTGTAAATCACTTTGAGAAGTCAAATATCACCTCGTAATATTGATCAGAAGGTGCTCCTATTTTTTTTTTTTTAATTGGGAGCACAAGTGCTCCTAAAAAGAAAAGTAAGTGTAGAGCCCTGTCTTTAGACAAAAACTGAAGTGATGGATTGATCCAAGGGGAAGCAGACTGCTAAAGCTGTCTTATCACTGGAAAACAGCACTGTAAAGATGAAGCTGAGCCCCCTGAATCTCAGTACACAAAAAGAGCTTGTAGAGCACAGATGTTAACTCTTCGGTCGTCTTGTGTCTTTCCAGGTGAGAAATGCAGGAGTTTTATTGATCTGGCCCCAGCATCTGAGAGAGGTGAGTAATGGCTGCCATTAGAGTGCCATTCAGGCTTGTCCGACAGCACACACCGAAACTTACAAATGACGGATCTCTTATGTCCGCCTTGGAGCATCCCTGCTTTATTATCTGATGCATGCTACATATGTGGTACATTAGCTGATGTATGCATGTTTGAGTGAATGTTCACATTCTCCAGGCCAATACAGGTTATGCACTTTAAGTATGGCAAGTTGTGATCATCACAGTGTGATAAAAAAAAATTGTATTAGAGTTGTGGTCTGTTAGGACATGTGGACATTTCTTGATCCTTTCCCCTTCTCCATCATTCCTTTTCGTCTTTCCATTGTTCTATGAATAAAAAGTGTGTAAAAAAAAAGAAAAAAAAAAGACTGTGCTGCAATGTCACTCTTTAGTAGAGGGTGAGGGTATTTCTCCAGCAGCCACTTTTATGTGGCAGGGGTTCAATTATACAGATTTCAACGTTGTTCACATTTAAACTGGGGCAACCTTTTTCATGCTCATAAAATACCCTTTATGTATAATTTATACTATTATTCTTGTCCCAGGTCAAGACCTTTAATCTTAAAGTTTGAAAATCAATTATAAATTAGGTTTTAACTTCAAAGACAAAGGAAATATCACTTGTGAATAGATTATTTTCAGTGCATAATTTCCAATCAGCCTAGTTACAAAAGTGTGGAAATATTTTGGAAAAATGACATTTCCTTCACAGAATGCTGTTAAACACAATACATAATATGAGAAAAACAAAAAAGACAATTCTAATGTGAAACTTGTGTGTCCACTGTTAACATACTTAAACGGTAAGAGAGTGAACATTGATAACTTAATGCGTCCCTTTACTAAAAATCATTTTAATGGCATGCTTTATTGTTGATGTTTTCTTTGCGGTGACAAAGCCTTCACAGGGGAAATATAATTTAGAATATTTTTTTTTTTTTTCAGTTCAGGGGTCTACTGCATAATACATCTTGCCTTGAACAAATCTGGAGATAATACTCCGCAATCAAAAAGGAAAATGAATTTTGCTTGCAAATTACATCTGCTATAGTTTCAGGGGAGAACATTTGCAAGGCAAACTACACCATTCTCTGTTCTCTTTAGACCCCGGTTTTTATCTTTTAAGTCATGACTGATTCTCAAGGTCTCCAGTGATAATCACATTTGATCCAAAGCTGCGGATATTTGTGGAATCAGCTGAAGAGTGATGGTGTTAGTGCATTTTGATTGAAGTGTTTTCAGATTCACCCCTCTATCTGAGTGTTGTCTTGTACAGAAGCTTGTCAAAAATTGTTTGTGCAAACATTAGAATGAGAAATTTGATTTATGAATACCAAATATGCTCAGGTCAGGCTGACAGAAGATTTAGTGCTTCTATCTCTATCCTCTCTCAATCCTCTCACTGCCTCAAGGAGCCCCAGAGAAAATTGACACATTTATTTATTGTTCGCATGTTTATAGTTGCCTCTGAAAAATGTTAGGCGGACTTTCAAAGGTGCCTCGTTTTGTTTGAACTCTTGAAGACAAACACTCCAGACATTAATACTGCGTAATGCCATCATATTTCAGGTTAAGATGCTTTAATCACTCACCACCTGCTTTTCTGTCAAAGTCTGTCATCTTTTATTCAGCGCGTGTGAGGGAATGCATTGGGAAACCCCAAATGAAACCAAATTTCACAGTGGATAATGGGTAGCACAGGTGTTGCAGCAGCAACTAGACTGTAAAGTAAACTCTGAATGTTCAAAGTAAGCAAAATAGTGTTATGTTCTCAAACCAAAACAACCTCTATCTCTACATAGTTCTGCTTTGAGAAAACTCTGGGGTGAATAGGAATTCTACTAATTAGGAGGAGCTGATTGCTGTTATGGAAACACCCTGGAGTCAGTCTGATGGATACAGTTAGATGTTTCCCTAATCTCTCAAAAATACGTTTATAAATCAAATTAAAGCTGCAAGCAGCGATGAAAGGGCCCTCGCACCCGGGCTCACCGCCACCCGTTGGCTTTAGGAAAACAGCGAACGGTGGGCAATATGCTTTTAAAGTGGTAAATATAGGAAGAACATGTCAAAGTCATTTATATATGTGCCAGACTTCCTGCTGCCACCTGGTGGTGCTATGACTATAACTGAATATTGGCATGTAGATGTCTTCAGGCCAGGACTTTTATCAAAAATGTGAAGTTTGGTGCAGATTGAACATGGTATGTTTGAGTTAGTGTAAAGCATGACATATCCTGTTGCCAACAGGTGGTTTAAAACACAAGGGTAGCATTGCTTTTCAAATTGCAGCTAAAGAGAAAGTTGACTTCTAATAATTACTCAGGAATGTTTATGCATTCCTTTTTTGAGTATTCAACACCATTACAGAGTCCAAATGCTTCTATTTTTTTTTGCATAAAAAAAAAATAAAAAATTTTGAATTGCAATAATATTTCAGAATATTACTGTTTTTTTTTTTACTGTGTTTTTGATCAAATAAATGCAGCCTTGGTGAGCATAAGAGACTACTTTCAAAAACACTTAAAAATCATACTGACCTCAAACGTTTGAACAGTATTGAACTCAAGCTGCATGAACTCCACAGGTTTGTGTAAAACCTGATGATCACGTTCTCCAGCATTATTTGAGCTGATCCAAAGAGCATCTTGTACATCTGACCATCTGTATAAAGAGTTAAATGATCAATTTTACAAATTAGCTTATTTGATTAGTTGCCTAGAATTAGTGCATGATCTCAAATATTTATTAATTCTAAGTCATATCATTTCACTGTTTAACATTTTTCATAATCCTAAAACCTTTATTTTCGGATTTAAATTTGATTTGTAATCTGTTCGTTTATGGAGCAGTAATTAGAGATGGATGCTCATATCTCTTAGTGACCTTACTGAACTCAAAACACCCATCTGTTCTTTGCCAACTGAACTCAGCGTAAAGAAGAACGACTATGAAAAAATGTGTCCAATGCATGTCCATTTTATATGCAGTGGGCGAGTTGTTAAATTCCCGCTTGAATCTTGACAGTGTGAATAAAAACGACAGAGAGAATTATGAGGCAACAGCAGAGCACTTTGCTCACCAGTGTGTGTGTGTATTGCAGGTGTCCTTTGGCTGTCAGTTGTGTCTGAGGTGCTATACATCATGCTGCTGGTCGTTGGCTTCAGTCTGATGTGTCTGGAGCTTTTTCACTCCAGTAACGTGATCGATGGACTCAAACTGAACGCCTTTGCCGCAGTCTTCACTGTGCTGTCAGGTAGGCCTCTACCTTTGTCCCCACCTCACGCTTAGAGAAACTAATTGTGCATTACTTCATTACATTCAACACCCATACAAAGACGCCTGTTCGGTCTCACCACAGTCACAAATGATGGTGACAATAGAAAGTTATGGGCTTGTATAAGTCATACAGCATCATCTGTGAATCATTTTGTCATTCAAAATTGGTAATTTTCAAGTTAGTGATTCGGTAATAGTGCTAAAAGATCTCTTAATTGATATTACATATACTATTACATTTAATTAATATATGTGTGTGTGTGAATATTTTACACTTTATTGTTATTACTAGAATAATACTTTATGAGCAGAATAACCTAAAACAAGCCTCTTGATATACAAATGTTAATTTTTGTTGTTAATGTTACTGTTTTATTAAGATTCAGTGGATTCAATTTCACACTCGAGACACACTGACTTGAGAACGAGATGATGTGGAGAAAACAGAGGTCTCCCCGGACTACATCTCTCTCCCTCTGCAGTCTAGTGCATTGTGGGTAAACCTCAGCAGAAGTGAATTTCTGATTATTTGATTTGCTGAATACCCAATAGTCTTGCTCATTTGGGATCTTAATGCTTTTTAATTCCAACTGCAGCTGAGAGAGAGAGAGAGAGAGAGAGAGAAATCACCCATCCAGAGATGAGCCTTCACGTGGTTAACTGACAGCAGTTAAACACAAGTTACAATAAAATTAAATAGGCTTTGAACTTTTCAAAGGAAGAAAAAAATATTCCCATATATTTAGTTGTAGGCATCACAGGTTGTCAGTCTAAACAAAAAATACTAATTTTTTGCACAAATTTATCCATCACTTGGAAAAAATTAGCCAGATTAGGCACATGCCAAAATGGACAGCTGCATGATAGCCCATAGGAAAAATATATTGCTCAGTGGTTGCTTTTCCTAAGCTCGGGAGACTTAGATGAGATTCTCATATATCTCTCAGAAATGTTTTCCTGCTCAGAGGTTGCTGTTGCTTTTTTATTGCAATGGGTTTTTTCACCTTTAATGGTCAGGACAGTAGGAGTAGAGACAGGAAATGATTGGCCTCCTAAAATGTTTAGATTAGAGATCTCAACAACATCACACACTGTGCACCAAGTCAAATGCCTCAATATAAGCTCAAACATGTCTACCATATAATATGTATTAATAATCAAATTAGTCAATAATAATCAAGACTGAGTCATAAGCCATGTATGTGCCTTTCAGCAAAGAAAGCTCCAGGGTTACATTTTCTGTAGATCAGTTTTGATTAAGGCATCCGCTACATTACTATTTCCAACAACAAATTATGTGCCTAAGTACATAAACATTGTCTTATAAAAAGTAACATTATCCTTATTTCTGCATAATTTCTCTCTCAATATTAGGGATGGGTACCGAAACCCGGTATTTAATCGGTCCGGGGGCTAAATTATGAAAGACCGTAGTATCGATAAGCTCTGACGTTAACGGTTCTGCTATCGGTACTGGAGAAATTAATAAAACACACATACATTTATTATTGCTATATATACATTATCTTGCAAATTCTATCTCACCAG
>NW_015629044.1:261959-262607 GCF_001515625.1 Sinocyclocheilus rhinocerous
GTCCTGCTGGGAGACGGCATCACAGTATGTTAAGGGGCGTAACATTTCCGTCACACGCTTGAGGTATTCGGCCAATCACAACGCACTGGATAGCTGGCCAATCAGAGCACACCTCGCTTTTCAGACCTATAAGCTTTGTAAAAATCGACGCGTTTCAGAAAGGCGGGGCATAGAGGAGAAACATTAATGTACATTATATGGAAAATAATGTGTTTTTTTAACCTTAAACCGCATAAACACATTGCATTACACCAAATACACAACATAACGTTCTTTTTAGCAACGTCATATGACCCCTTTAAAAGAGACAAATGTGAGAGATCCAGAGCCTCTAGATAAGGAGAAAAATCTGAGCACAGTGTGTGACGCTGTTGAGATCTTGTTTGAAACATTGGAGGAGACAAATATGAGACCACCCGAGTCTTTAGACTAGGAGAAATATTTGAGCACAGTGTGTGATGTTGTTGAGATCTCTTTTACAGCTTTAAAGGAGACCATTGTGAGAGTTTTTGTCTTTTTGTACAAGTTTGAGAAGCAGGAGACTCAAGCAAAAGTTTCCATTCAATCTTAAAGTAACCTCATTTCTGTCTAGGAGAAATATTTGAGATGTTAAAGAGATCTCACTTTTGATTTTTCTTTCCTATGGGA
>NW_015629044.1:263022-288620 GCF_001515625.1 Sinocyclocheilus rhinocerous
TTCTAAAGCTTTAAAGGAGACCATTGTGAGAGTTTTTGTCTCAGGAGACAAGTTTGAGAAGCAGGAGACTCAAGCAAAAGTTTCCATTCAATCTTAAAGTAACCTCATTTCTGTCTAGGAGAAATATTTGAGATGTTAAAGAGATCTCACCTTTGATTTTTCTTTACTATGGGAGACCCTAAATCCTCAAACACCATAAACAAAACTATTTAAGCTACCAGAAAATATGAGTGATGTTACATTAAAAACTAAAAACTAAGTTATATGGATAAATTTCAATTGATTTGAAAACCATTGTTGTTGCTGTCATCAAATAATCCGATGTAAAATCTGGGCCATCAGGCACAACCTGTTGAAAACATTTTGAGGAAATTGTGTTAAAAAGAAAAAGAATAATAATTATTTAACAGAGTGATATATTTGTCAGTAGAGTAACAAGTTGTATTTAAAGTAACAATAAAAAAGCAAATGTTATGCAAGTGAGGATTTACAGTTACTGCACCTTATTCATCCCTCAACAGTGGTGTTTTTGAGCCCTTGACACTAGATACGCCGGGCACACTGATCCTACTGTTTGTGATTGGGAACAGGTTCTACCTGCACATAATGCAGGGATTTTGTCTTGTAATCCAAAGGATCAGAAAATCTGTAAATCTGTATTGTAAGTGCTTATATCATCTCAATGACGTGAATTGTGTACACAGTTCCATAAATATACAAACACGTCCATAAACCGGTCCTAATTTACTCACCCTCATTCCAAATCCATGCTGTTTTTCTGTGGAACACAAAAGGGTATTTTTTTTAAATGTTCACATAGTTCTTTTCCATACTGGATCATTGAGTCAGGAATGGGAAGTCAGTCTCAGAAGTTCAAAAGTTGACAGCTGTGCTATGTTCCCCAGTAAAAAGTAAGTCATACAGGTTTGGAACGACATGAGGATGAGTAAATAATGACAAAATAATGTCTATCCAATGAGCAACAACGGTATGAGACATTACCAATTGCATGTGTGAATTCCTCAACAGGTCTTCTGGGAATGGTGGCTCATATGATGTACACACAAGTTTTCCAGATCACAGTCAGTTTGGGACCAGAGGACTGGAGGCCTCACACATGGGACTACGGCTGGTCTTTCTGGTAAGTGTCTCTGATACTTCCAATCACATTTGCATCAACCGCCTAAACTTGATGGAAATAATAATAATAATAATAATAATAATTTAAAAAAATGAATGATTATATTAGGGCTGGACGATATGGCCAAAATTGATATCACGATATATTTCTTAATTTCGGTCGATACGATATAATTCCGATATCGATATGAACACTATTTATCTGAAATAGAAATCTTTTGTAACATTATAAATGCCTTTATCATCACTTTTGATCAATTTTAAGCATCCTTGCTAAATAAAAGTATAATTTCTATAATTTCTTTCCCACAACAAAAACTGGAAATGTTGCTGGAGACGGGCTTATTTGAAATGCAAACTCATTCTCTGCCAGCAGGAGGCGCTTTTAGAGTGATAAAACTAGCGGTTTCTCCAGTAATGGCTGTAATCAAAGCAGCTCCGCTCATGAATGCTTCTTTATCAGATCAAATGAAAATGCCATCGAAACTTTTCTGAAGACAGTCAATTCCCTTCAGAGATACATTCATATAAAACACCCGCGCCTGTTATGATTTTGAAACGTGCAGTGCTCATGTTTATTCAACGAAGTCAAACAAATAAATCAATGTATGGGAAACACTGGTAATGTATATCGAAATATCGGAAATGTGTTTAAAAATCATATCACCGTTATTGAAAAAAATTATATCGTGATACATATTGATATTGAATTATTGTCCAGCCCTAGATTATATTCAGGAAGAACATTAAATTGAGACAAAAGAGCACAATAAAAGTATTGTAAAAGTAATCCATGACTCTGTATTTTGAGTCATTTGAAGTCATATGATGAGGTTTGAGTGTGGATGTTGAAAATGTATTGAAAATTCACTTTACATTCGCCCTTACTCAGGTAGTGAGAAGCAGCGACATCCGATTCATGATTAAACTCTATATATTTTCAAACTGTATATTTTCACCCTTAGTAGTTCCTGATCAGTAATTGAATGCATTTCTCTAGAGCAGTAGCTCCAAGTCCCTTCCCAGTACTTGGTGCTTTTACTTCCATCCTGTGTTATATAATTCACCAAGGCAAAGAGGCAAGGCATTCTCAGAAGTCACAGATGTGCAGGTGTTTGGTCCTCATTCTGCAACAAATGAGTCTGGCTCTTGCAGGTTCACTTTCTCCAATATAAGTGCTCTCTTTCCAACAGAACTGACAACATAGACGAAAAAAAATCGAATTAACCTTCAGAATGGTTTCCTCAGTTTCTCTCTGTACTATGAGGCCACGTTGACCCATATAAAGCCCCACCACCACAAAACAAAAACAAAAAAAAAAAGTTTTTTTTTATGTTTATGAAAGAAGTGTCCATTCACCAAGGCTGCATTTATTTGTTCAAAATACAGTACAATACAGTACAATTATACCTGTTTTCTATTTGAATATATTTTAAAATGTAATTTATTCCTGTGAATAAAGATAGAAAGAAGAAAGATATTGCAGGTCAAATACTTGGATTGGATTCCAAATAGTTGGATTGCTAAATTGGATACAAAACAGTTAGTGGTATCAGTAGACAGTGACCAAGAATGCCTTTTGGTGAAAATCCAGCTACTGAAATATAAAGTTAGAAGTGCTTTTACTGCCTTTATAAAAATGTAAAAAGTCTTAAATAGAAACTTTTCCATTGGTGTTTTATGTTGTGTCAGCTCTACAGTGAATTTTTGGAGTGAGTCTCTTCATTTAATTTTTTGGGACCATGCCTGTCTGTTGGACCAGAGAGGGAATGGCTGTACTGGATCTCCCAGCAAATGATTTGTGTTATTTTGGCACTTGGATGTAAGAGACATGCACTGGGGTTCTGACAGGCATGAAAGTGGTATTTACATTGGCTGAATTACCACAGATGCTTGCCTGGCATCCATTAGTCTAGGCTAAAATTGCTTAATTTGTCCTCTGCCATCTGGCCAATTTCTTGTTTTTTCCCCTCTATTTCTGTACTACCTTTACTACCTTACTGAATGGTAAGAACCTGAAAATGAAAGAGTAATTGAAGTTTTAGCTTCAAGGTTTACTTTCCCCAGCTCACAAGTACAAATACTGAACTCTCACGGTTTTTGATTGGAAACTGAAGGTAATTTGCAGTCTATAAATCACAGACTATAAAGTTAGAAGTGCTTTTACTGCCTTTATAAAAATGTAAAAAGTCTTAAATAGAAACTTTTCCATTGGTGTTTTATGTTGTGTCAGCTCTACAGTGAATTTTTGGAGTGAGTCTCTTCATTTAATTTTTTGGGACCATGCCTGTCTGTTGGACCAGAGAGGGAATGGCTGTACTGGATCTCCCAGCAAATGATTTGTGTTATTTTGGCACTTGGATGTAAGAGACATGCACTGGGGTTCTGACAGGCATGAAAGTGGTATTTACATTGGCTGAATTACCACAGATGCTTGCCTGGCATCCATTAGTCTAGGCTAAAATTGCTTAATTTGTCCTCTGCCATCTGGCCAATTTCTTGTTTTTTCCCCTCTATTTCTGTACTACCTTTACTACCTTACTGAATGGTAAGAACCTGAAAATGAAAGAGTAATTGAAGTTTTAGTTTCAAGGTTTAATTTCCCCAGCTCACAAGTACAAATACTAAACTCTCATGGTTTTTGGAAACGGAAGGTAATTTGCAGTCTATAAATCACAGACACTTTTTGAGGAATGCAACTTTTATACTCCTGATAAATGCAAATAAAGATAAAACCTGTTTCAGAACGTAGATAAAGATTGGACATGGCAAAAAGTTCACAGCAAAAAAACAACAACAGTTATTTCAGAAAAATCTAAAACCTCGAAGTAATATGATGCATTAATATGTGCATATTAAGTATTAATTGTCCTTATTAGTAGTGTCTCATTCTGTAGTGAAATTATGTTTTTTAACAACTTTATTAAGAGAATGAATTGTTTGTGTGTTCTTTCTGAAGTGTATGACTGGGTTTCTGCTCCATCTGAATGACTTGCTTTCTGTTCATCGCTGCAAACTGGATGAAAGAGTCAGGAGGAAACTCTGAAGCAGTTGCAGGAATTTATGACAAAGAGTGGTCATTTTGTGCATGTGACAACAATATCACAAATTCTCCACAAATCTGCCCTACAAAGGCAAAAGTCCTTAACTCGCTAGAGTGTGGAACTGAGAAAAATGACTTGAAAGATTTTAATTGTCCTGCCAAATTAATTATAGGTAGGACACTGGAAATCTGGCAATTAGATAAAACTTGATTTTTATCCCTACTTTGAAGTTACTGTACTCTGCCTTTGCATTGTCTGCAAAAAGTGAGATGTCACGCCAAGGCAAAAGGCAGTAACTTCCACATTATCAATATTTGGTTGCTGATCACCATTTACAAAATCATTATAGTAACACCTGTATAAAATCTAGTGTTCATGGGCTATCTCATTGGCTATAACATATAGTAATGTGACTGTATTAATTATTTTTTCTGACCGTAACAACCAGACAAAAAGTTAAACATTTGAGTGGATACCGTTTTGCAACCAATTTATTTGCAATGTTCACTAACGTAAAAGGATGCAAGACGTAGCCTAATTGCTTACATTGAATTGACTGAAAATAGCGTAACCTGCAACGCACAACTACTGTAGAAGTGGGCAGCCCCAGACTGACAGGCTGGCACTGAGTGAATAATCTGCATTATAAAAAGACCAACAAAAAAAAACCTCTAAAGATTATTTGCGATTACTTATTGATGCCAAGTTATCTAGTCTTTGCTTGTTTACAGTGCTTTGTTATATGGAACAGTTTGGTAGATCACGATCTATCTAATTAGTTTGTCTAATGAAGTGGTTCAGTAACAGGTGTATGAAAGTACACAGATTACATCATAATTTAAACACGGCAGACTTTAATGGACAGTAAAACAAAGGCAGAATACAGTATAACTCCAGGCTGGCACTGTAACTTCATATTGACGCACAGCTAAACAAAGGCAGAGTACCGTAACTCAATTTGAGCATTCCAAAACAAAGTCAAAGAGCGGTAACTGGTGTTATACGGTGTTCTGCCTTGGTTTCTCCTGGGCTTTTCTAAGATACTGTTAAGACAACCATTATTTTCTCAAAAAAAAAAACAATGAAATTGACTCAAGATACTTATGGACACGGTAAAGGAGGTCTTGAATGTCCCAAAAATATCAATAACTCATTTTCGGGTAAAAAAAAAAATAAACAGATTGTAAAATCTCATTAATTTTTTTTTCATGTGTATGTTCCACAGTATGGCCTGGGGCTCATTTACCTGTTGCATGGCCGCCTCTGTCACCACTCTCAACTCCTACACAAAAACGGTGATTGAGTTCCGGCACAAACGGAAGCTCTTTGAACAAGGCCTGCGTGAGGAGCAAACCTTTCTGGACCCAGAGGCCTTCCATTACTTCCGTGACAGGTCCGTCCAGTCCATTTCCAGCTCTATAGACGTTTACCCAAGCCACGGAAGCAGTCGTGGGAAAATGCGCTCACCGCCAGCTCCGATGGACCAGAGCGACAACACGGAGTCTCTGGGAGAAGAGCAGTGCTGAGAGGACATGTACTTGGTACTGCACTGGTGGCCTTGCTTGGACCGGAGGACTCGGAATACTGAAGAACTGGGATGCGAGGGGTTGAAATGTTAAACTCCCTTTTTAATATGCATTATAATGGTGAAAATGGACATGAGTAGCAGTACTGTATGAGGTGTGCAGGAGCCTTAGCGAAGAGAAATCAGTGATTGTAAATAAAATCATGTGGAAAGGGAGCACCTGCACAGGCAGGTGGGAAAACCAAACGACTTACACTGCCATGAAGACGGGGCGGTGCACGCTGCTAACCCGTATCAAAGCATCTGTCGGTCCTTCGCCCTGACAGCTAAAAATGCTCCTGAGTATTTACCGGTCTTACGCAGTACGTGAAATGCCCTCCTCCCTTGGTGAGATCTGCTTGAATATGCCTTCATGTCACAAACAGCAGAGTAGAGTACCATTTAAATCTGGCCTTCAATACTGCTGCAGCTGAACACAGGAGAAGCACAGCCCATTTCAGTTGCAACATTCACTATATATACAAGGTTACTGCCACTTGGATTTTGCCTGTTTCTGTCTTTTGTCGTGCATTACTGGCTTGATTAGCAATAGTCAGTGACAAGATTACAAACCCTGCCCCCAAATCATTTTTTGTAATATTTTGAACATGTTATTTATGTACATACAATGAAGGGAATTATATCTATTAATGAATGTACTAAATTGTATATTTATCTATGTATGCACTATAATCCTGTCTTTTTCATTTGATAAAAGAGGTACAAAATTGTCATTTTGATTTTTTTTCAAATTAGTTTTTAGACTAGATATAGGAACTAAGCACAACAGTTCTTTATTCTTTAGAAACAGACTGAATCATTTTATACCGTCACACAAAATGAAGTGTTTAGTTTTGTGGAAAAAAGACATGAACAATGTTTCATTCAATATAAATAATAGAAGCCTCTTACGTTTTCAACTGAAAAGGAAAATGCAACTTATATCTTGAAAATCTTACAAGTGCCATTTTATTTTATTTTATATTTTTGCTATTGTGACTTGCGTACATTCAAGGGTTATTTAAAGACCTTATAAAGTTATTGTAATGAAGACACATCCCTGACTAAAAGAAGACATCCAGCGTTTGCTGTTATAGGCAATGTTATTATTGCCCCTTAACATCTGGAGCTCAACAGCATGTCTGTGAGTTCAGGATTTATGCTATTCAAGCTATTGAATTACGCAGTATTTACTAGAAGCTATAAAACTGCTAGCTGTAGCAAGTGCTTGCATGGCTTAGAACCTGCCTTCAGCAGAAGCTCAGATCAAACAGACAGTCAAATTAAAAAGGATTGATCTTGCAGTGTGAAAGTTAGCAGATGAAGCTTATGCTAATGCAACGCTCTTTAACACTCATGTAATTGTGTGAAATTAGACAGACAGTGAGCACACTTCCATTCATTTGTGTTTCATTTTCCCATCTTCATACATTATCAAAACATCTGCAAGCCTTTTTTTTTCTTTTTTCCATTGCAACTACTACAGACAGTCAATGTGTCCAAATATACATACTTTCCTGCTACACATATGGAAAAAGCAGCATGTCAAATGAGTGGGTTTGAATAATCAGCATTGATACAGTAACCAAACAACATCTGAATGACTTGCTTTAGAACTTTCAAGGAATTATTGTTTGAAAAAAAAAAAATACAGTGCATTGAAATTGCCAGTTGTTTAAAAATAATGTTTGAAATAACTTTTGAGTCATTCAATACTTAACCTGTAGTGTTTATTAAAAAATAATACTAAAACAAAACATGTAGTAATATATTTAAAGGTGGGGTTGTTGACATTTAAAATCACCAAATCAAACACGCCCCTACCCCAAAAGGGTCTCGCCCCTATTTTGATAGCTCTGCCCCACACATACGTACGCAACCCAGGCAACGATTAGTTCTGTGAAACAAAGCAAAACCAATAACCAATGTTACACCGTGTCTACACCGGGCGCGAGTGGTGCGACAAAATACTATAGAACTCATTATAATCAGTGATGCTGTCTACACCATAGATATATATCTATGGTCTACACTTATGGAGTCAAAATAATGCCACATATATATGCAACATAATAAAGTTTTGCAAAAGAAAATAAAGTTTTGCAAATTGAGTCGTAGACCTTTTTAATGATGTAAGTTAGTTTATGAAGTTAATTGCATTCTTTAACATTAAAACTAGCAGTAACTCTGAACTCATGTAAACAAAGAACGCTTCTGTGCGCTGGCGTCCTCCCACAGGTTAAGAGATTTTAAACAAACACATTTAGTTAACCAAATGAAACAATACACATTTTAATGCTATAAAAGTGTGCACATTGATAGAAGTAAACAGCAGATGTTCATGTTAACAACTTCTTTAACTTGAGCAAACACTGCTAATACACATATGCATTTGTTAATAAAACGAAAACATGCATGTTTTAATGCTAGAGAATAAAAGGAAACGATCCACCCGTATGCCTCTGCTCAACGATGGTGCCTGGATCAGTGAGCTGGGTCTCGGGGCCGATGACGTCACTTCCAGGGAGGCATGCCCAGGCCTGTTGTACACGCCCCCGTCCCTTGACTCCACCCCCATGTCAAAACAGTGCCAGAAAGCGAGACGCGCAGAAACGTGAAGCGCAAAGGGAAAACGGTATCGCAAGCTCAAACTTGACTGAAACGCAAAATAAAAGCAGCGTTGCAAATAAATTAGTAGATATGGCCATGGAAAATATGTATTGCAAAATCATTGCTTTTGTGCTGTTTCATTTATATTTTGCAATTCTTTATTTTTGTTTGCAAAAACACATTTATTTTTTCTCAATACTTTAATTTTCGTTTGCAAAACTTTATTTTCGTTTGCAAAACTTTATTTTCTTTTGCAAAACTTTATTATGTTGCATATATATGTGGCATTATTTTGACTCCATATACACTGGATGCGGCGCGGCACGACAAATTCCCGACAGAAAACTGCTGCTGCGTTCTATTTATGACGTATTGACACAAATTTCAAACAGTCGCTTTGTCCGCTGCTTGAGTTCTCTCCAGCACTGGAAAGCTGATCCGATATTTACACGGCTCCTACTTCTTGCCTTATGCCTTTTGTTCCGCAGACGTTTTCCTCTTTTGTGTTTTATCCGCCATCTCTATCTTTTTGTCACTCGGCTCGGCTAATGTCCATCCTGTGCACTGAAAGCTCTCTCCTCCACATCATGAGTAGACACGCCCCTTACTGCTGATTGGCTACAAGTTTGTTTTGCTACTCGGCCCGAATCATTTTTCTAAAGCGTTTTTGAAAAATCGCTTACCCCACCTTTAATTCATCAAAAACTGACAAACCAGAACCAGCTCAAAAGAGCCATTCATTCGGAAAAATGACTACATTGGCTGTGCTGTATGTTTATGATTAATTAAGAAGAACTGGCTCATTACAACCCTTTGTTCAGGACTGTAGATTCAGTAGTGGTGTTAGTAGATTCAGTAGTGGCACATTAAAGGGGTCATATGATGCGATTTCATTTTTTCCTTTCTGGTGTATTTGCGTGCAAAAGCTGTTAACGGAACTAAACGCGAAGAATGTTTGAAACATTTTTGAAAACGGTAATTATTTTTGCAGTTCTGTTTGATAGTGGAAATTACACACATACACTACACTCCTGCATACCTACAGAATGTTCTTCATTTGAGGAGTTCTTCTTGAAAGTCTTTACGGATGGTAAAACATATTGTGTGGTCAAACTGTGAGTCTGAATTAGTAACAGTACAGAGTCAAGCTTCTGCTGCTACTACAGTCTCTTTTAGAATTCCCTTTGTGCTGCCATACTAAAAAAAGCCCTGCATGTTTACTGAGAACACTTAATGAATGCTTTCTATAATCAATACATATTCAAGACACAAATAACGTCTTGGAATAGAGCTCTGCTGGTCCATAGTGCGTTCATAAGCACGTACATAAGTGAAGTGCTTCCTCTAGTGGGTGAAATCTACAGGCAATAATCTATAGCATGCTTTTCAATTCTGGGCCATTGAAGACATGCTGCATAGTGACACACATCTGGCAAAATCGGCCGACATCCATTCATCCTCTTATTCATCCCTCATCCATCATTTTTTGTTTTGGCTGGGTTTTTCTTGCCATCTGCCCCCAGAACACTGTGATGCTTCAGATCCGCTTTTTCTGATTATTTTACATACTATTGCTCCTTAACTAGACCGCTGACCTGCGGACGACCCTTGTACTATTGGACATAGATTATCAGCACCTTAAGTGAAAAGCAAATACATCTATCTCCATATGGCACAAAGGATTCACAGCAGACCACAGAGAGATCTGAATTAAAACTACACTGCTCTGCCATTGAGAGGGGATGGTTCAGTGATGGAAAAGAGCCTCCTTTCACATTCGGTTTTACAAAGCAAACAATACAAAGTTGCTTTCATTACGTTTCAAGTCAAGTCAAGTCACCTTTATTTATATAGCGCTTTTAACAATACAGATTGTGTAGAAAAAAAAGAAGGGTTTCACAGGAAGGGTTATGCGGTACAAGCTCAATTTCAGCCCTGGAGATGAAAGACAATGAGCTGGCATTTGGGGCAAGAGATAGCGCAGAGAGAGGAGAAATTCATCATGGTTTGGTGATAAATCAAAGAGAAGCCATCACTAATTAAAGTGCATGAGCAGGGTGTCTCTCACCTCACGGCATCGCTTACAGTATTATAACTTTCAGTTCTGCAAATTATGCGCAAAACAAAGAAACTCATTTGTACCGCGAAGATGAAACCAAATGGTCTAAAATTGGCTTCCTTTTATCCACATACAAGACGACAGAGCGCAATTGTTTTCAGAGCATATATTCACCATTTACATAATGGTTAGTCATGGTAGGTAATGAAATGCAGCTGAAGGAGTTTATGAGGTGCACCTGCTGGGTCGTTTGAAGACGGGCCATTTGTGTAATTTTCATTAGTCGGACAGAAGCGACTGGCATCCCTGTCGCCATGATACGTCTGAAGGTATGACAGGCCTGAGATCTTTTGATTGTCACCATTGTTGAGATTCATGTGCTGATTCTTGATGTCTCTGTCTGTCTAAGCAATGTCGTAGTTTTAAAGCCTTTGAACATAAGAAGTTTTCAAAATCTATCATAATTGTCTATCATCTCAGCTTGCAGTGTCATATAACTATCTTAAATAACACGAAACAAGTTATAGAGTTTTAGCTTTTAGTTTTAATTACTTTTTCTTATTTGTAAGTCGCTTTGGATAAAAGCGTCTGCTAAATGACTAAAAGTAAAAGTAAAAAGACAAATCAAAAGACAGAAAGTAACAAAACCATTAAATTTAATTTGAACATTTACTGTGTGGCACTGATTTAAGTTTTACGTTTTTCAAAAATATCACCAAGATATTTTAACAATAAATAATAGCAAAGCTAATAATAAAATGTTATAAATATAATAGAAATTTGTTTTATCAAGTCATTTTTTAATTAGTGTACTTGTTTACCAAGGAGACAACAGTGCCATTGAAAAATAAAAAATAAATATGAAATGTTGGACACTGTTAGCAGAAAGATTAATATACTTTTATAAATATCCACGGGGCCAAAAGTACTCACAGTTGAAGAAACACCCATGTACATTTTATCTATACAAGATTTGATGTAAGACAGACTGTTCTCTCCATCATCATGGTCTCTCAGATCCTGACATATGCTCCAGACAGAGAATAATCAAAGGTCTTACCAGAGCTTGATGAATGGTCAAATCAAACAACTCCATCTGTAGGATAGGAATAGGCCATGGAATGGAAACTTGCTCTCTCTCTCTCTCTCTCTCTATATTTTCTTTTTCCAACAATAATTGACTGCTGAAAATTTTACTGCTACAGAATCACGGCAAGGCCACTGCCCTTCAATATCAATATTAATTTAAATGACTGACTTAGAGGGGAAAAAATACATTAAAAAATATGCAGCTGCAGTTCACCTTGCATTGACCTTTTTCCAACAATAATTGACTGCTGAAAATTTTACTGCTACAGAATCACGGCAAGGCCACTGCCCTTCAATATCAATATTCATTTAAATGACTGACTTAGAGGGGAAAAAACGCGGAGTGGAGACGTGTGTTTTGCGCTGCATCACTGACCACTTCTTAATGGATACAGGAGATTTATGCAAGCAGTCAAAGAATGGGGCTGTATCCCTCTCACATAGCTCAGCTTCAGAGTGGCCCATCTGAAAACCAGCATATATTTTATCGGTGCCAGTTTTATAGCTGTGCAAGTCTGGAGGATATTAACTTTATTAAACATTTGTTTATCATACTCATCTACAATGCTGAATCATTTATGGGGGCATTATGCCCTCATGTATCTCTGCCTTGTGTATGTGTCATGTTCTGATTGGTAGTCTTAGTCATGTCTTGTTTCCCATTGGTTTGTTCATGTCATGTGACCCTCCTTGTCTGCTATAAGTAGCCATCATGTTCCCATTGTCTCTCGTCGTGTATTGAAGTTGTCGGTGAGTCTAGTCTGTTTATGCCACATCAAGTCTGCTCATGCCAAGTCTGTTCATGCCTTGTCAAGTCTGTGTCTCTAGTCTTCGTTTATTGTTTGGATGTTTGGATCACATCTTGTAAATAAACTGCACATGGGTTCTCACTACGCTCGCCTTCAGTGGACTGAATCGTTACATCTAGTCAGTCAAGAAAATTGTGCATGCATATGCCATTTCGTCTATTATATAAGGTGATGATTTTGTATGAATTTGTACAATGTGAATGATACTAAAACATACAATTAGGAAAAAAATAAAAACCTAAGCATGAACGTTCACCCCTAACCCCACCACTAAACATAACAGTCACTGGGGTGTAAGCAGATTATACGAAAATGTACAAATAATATTGCACAAATTCGTACAGATTATCCAATAATTAGCTAAAATGTAATAGTTACAAATTGCCATGAGATTGTGTTGGTTTCAGATTTCTGTCTGCAACATCTGATTCACTAACAAACATTATGAACAGATTATTTTTTAAATGTGTCTGTCAAAAAAGTCACAAAGTACAATAAGTTTGTACAAAAAAAGTACAATCAGACTCTCTCAGTCAGTGAGTGGTTCAGAACTGTCACTGAGTTAACAACTGACTCCCTCTTTATTTTCCGGTTATTCAAAACTAACCAAAAACCATCCGTTACTGTAATATACAGGCTACTTTAGTTCTATGAGATAAGGTTAAATTAGTCTACTTAATATGAGAACATGAGATTTAGAATACACATTCACAACAAAGCTATATCAATTATGCAATTAATTAAAAACAATAACTTTAGTCTACAATAAATTAATAATGGCTTCTAAAAAACATTACAAAATGGTTATTGTGTAACATAAAAGGTTTTATTCTAAAACATGAATTACTTGTCACCACATGATTAATATTCATAATCAATAGGCTCAGTAGCTGTACATGATTTGCTGAAAGCTACTAGCTTTTGTAACGGTAGCTTTTGGCTGATAAAAAAAAAATAAAAAAAATGAAAAGATCTTTCTTTATTCTAGTGAAATGCATGCCTGACCTGATGAAAGAAGCCAAATGCAACTGGGCTACATGTTTTCTTTAAGACACAAATACTGCAAGATTGATTCACATCAGCAGCGTGTTCAAGGGCACAGCAAATGTAAAAAAAAAAAGTCGAATTATTCTACAATATATGGTAGAGGAGCCATCTTGTACCAAAAGCTTTTCTTTGTACTTTGAAATTCTATGTAAATTCATGTCATGGGTAACTTAAAAAAAACAAAAACTAATGCCATAAAAACCTCCATGTAGGGAAGAAAATTGGTGCTTTGTAAAAATGAGAGTACAGGAACATTTGCAATGATACACGCTAATTTCTATCTTTAGAAGCCTGCAATCGATAGCTTCATTCACATGAATTAAAGAAATATGTTGCCGAGTCACATTGTGAGATTAATTTAGACTCTGTCTTCTAAATTGGAACTGATGACACCCCAGTCCATTTGTCAATTGTTAACGGTGGACTCAGTGACACACTCTTTGGAATTCTCCGTCAATTAGATAAATGGATTGATTAATCCTGAAGAGCTACAGATGGTTCAGGTGCTTGTGTCCAAAATCTGCCTAACTAGACTGGACAAGCCCTGATGATGTTTCTTGCCATTCCTTGCCACTGTTTTTCCATCTTGATGGGTGTGATATTTCTTTTATTAAACTGTTCCATAAACAAGTTCAAACTGAGTAACTTTTTGGAGACAATGTTGCCAATTAGGCTACTTAGTGTATTTTTGTTCAGCCAATGAAAATAGCTCCAATCGAAGCCACAGCAGAATTAAACTGCACATCTCCAAACAAACAGGGTGGGGTATTTCTGTGTATTTCTGATTTTCTGTAAGAGCCCCCTACTGTTAAAGAGTGAATCTGCATTTAGACCATCTGCCTTTTTTTTTTTTTTTTCATTTTTAACGCATTGGTCTGAACAGCAGATGCGAAAATCAAGAGGAATTTGTTTTGTTGGTGGGAACAACATTTAAAGAGCCATTCACAGAACGGGTTTATGAATAATAAAATTATGAAAGGTCTAGGGAGTTATATTATTTTATTTTATTTTATCAGTTTATATTTTTTAAGTTGAAACATTGAACATTTTTGCAATGCCGTGTCTTAAGCGAGATGCTGAAAATGATCAATGTCATCCATCTAGCGTGCATGTTTACATAGAAAAACCATTACAAATAGAAATTATAGAACAAAAAAAGTGTTTCTTTAACTGATTTGTGCTCCTTTGGCTGCAATTGCAATTGTAAATCAAATTGTAGCTCATATCACACAGTGTTTACATTCTCTGAACATTATAGTCTGACACATTCTAATTTATATAATTGATACACAGAACGTACCCTGCCATATAACTAGGCTTTCACAGCACCAGCTATAATGCACTAATGTACGCAGCTAATGTAATGCACTCAATAGAAAGCACTTTTACACAGTTCATTTGCACAGCTTCCCTGTAATGTGTTGTATCAATGCAAATGGTAGCAGTCATTTGTCAGGACTGAATATTTCCAGAACATTTTAAACATTTGTGTGATCATTTTGTTATCATGCTACCAGTGCAAATCACATGATGTATGTCATTCTGTCATTATGTCATACATGCATAATGTGTGTTTACACATACAATTCTATGAACAATACTTTTAATTCTTCTTGAATGATGCTTGTCTAAATAAATACATTATTTGTTGTTCTCTCCTATTCCAAATTGTTTTTTCATAAGTCATAATGTTAAAATTTTTGCAAGCAAGCTGCCTAATACAGAGTTAACATTTTTTAAACAATCCTTTCGAAAAACACTGTAGTGATTTTCCAAGTAACTGATACATGCTGTCCAATGGTCTCCATATAAAAAAAGAAACACTCACTTATGTGATTAGTGATAATCAAATAGTACATATGGGGAGGTTGATTACAGCTTAATAAATAATGTGGGGTCTCCACAACGATATCAATCAATTCACATTGGTCAATTCTCATTAGGCTTTGTTGCTCTGAGCTATGGAGGGCAGACACACATAATGGATTTTACTCGCTGCCAGTCTGAGATATTTCTCTTACCTTTTACAGGGCTGTTTGGGAGTCTGGCATAGACTGAACCCCTTTGACAGGTGAAACAGCATGCCGTGCCATATTGTCCTCTCTAATGACCTAGTTTGCCAGGTGAGGCCAGACCCACCGCAAAACACGTCCACCTTAATTACCGTTCAATTACCTTGGCTAGGACATCAGATCCATCAGAGGAGCTTTTAACTAAACCACTGGCTTGATCTAGAGACCAAGCTCACTTAAAGTGATAGCCAAGACGGGATGTTTGAATGTGTGATGAACAGTGTAGAATCTACACTGTAGATGAACTACTATATAGTAGTTATATTAGTAATATGTAGTAATATTCCCATTTCAAACACATGGCGAATGAGATGGGTTTTTTTGAAAGTGTACTGATTTGAAATACACTACTGTTTAAAAGTTTGGGGTCAGTAATTATTATTTTTATTCAGCATGGATGCATCAAATTGATCTAAAAAGACATTTATAATGTTACAAAAGATTTCTGTCATGAAACCCCAGATGCAGAAAGCCGATAGGTTTCTAACTCAGTCTAATATATTCACATCATTATTCACATGTCGCAGCTAATTGGTTTCTTTCGCATCAGCAGCCAATGAGATCGCTGCTCAACATTCAAATACTTTCCTAGAGCTTGCTGTAGCATTTGCAGCGCGCTTCAGAAACCCTCCACCTTCCCCAGCTCCACCTATATAGATGAGCTGATAATATGGTAATTTCATGTATATAAGGGGGTTATTTCATATATGTCATATGTGCAGCAGCAGTTTCTTGCATGCTCACAGCAGCATGTCTGTGGATGTATTGGCAGTAGCAAGTCTCGATACTTGTTCTGCCGCAGCAGCGTAGCATATGTATTCCTCCAAGACCAAACCATGCTAAACTCTCAAAGAGTTGTCATGACAGAAATGCCTTTTTTTCTAGAATCTTGAAAAAAAAATATTTATGACATATTTCCAAAAAATAATAATAATAAAAACATACAACAACATGACAGTTGTTCAACATTTATTATACTAAGAAATGTGTCTTAACTACCAAATCATCATATTAGAATGATATGTGAAGGATCATGTGACACTGGAGACTGGAGTAATGGCTGCTGAAAATTCAGCTTTGGCATCACAGGAATAAATTACATTTTAAAATATATCAAAATAAACTTAAACTTTTGAACAGTAATGTATTTATGTACTCATTCAACATCATTTACGTGAAAGAAATATAATGAGTACAGCTATTGGTGTTTGAGGAAACTTACATAACATTTTTGATAGTTTTGCCACCACTTGCTGCATCATTGCTTCTGTAAATATAGAACAGCATCCAATGGTCTGCAGTTGAAAATACTAAAATTAATGCAATCATTCTAAGAAAATTTAAAAAAAAAAAAAATAAATAAATAAAAGCAAGAAACTTCTCTTCAAAGAGCATTAGTAATTATTTTATTCATAAATTGAAAACTGCAATCATAAAAAGCAGAAACTCAAGAGGAACCCATGGGTTAAAAAACACTAATTATTTACAAACTGAACAGTAAGGACTAAGGAGCAAATATATTTGTGTTTATGGTGGATAAGAGCAGTAACAATTAAACTAATTTTGTTCCACCCATTTTTTTCAACGATATCTGTTTTCCATATTCCCTCAGAGGCGGCTAATGTCATGATGATGATATAGACAGTTCAGCAACAGCTGGGCAGTGAAATGAATGCACTCAATATCCAGCAGGAAGAGCACTCCTGTGGGTTCATCTTTTTCTTTTACTGTCATTAACCATATGCCTCTTGTGTCGTGATGTTTTTTTTTCCTTTCATTAGATATTTATACATTCACAAAGTTATATTAGTGTGGACAATCATTGTTTAGACCACACAATAAGATAAACTTTTACACCCATGAATGCCCATTTACACCAACCACTTTTGTTGTAGACACATACCATGTCCTGTCACCTTAATTCTTCTGTTTGCTTCAGAAGATGGATCTTGGTTTACTGAGCAGAGTATTGGGAGATGACAGTACAAGCATCTCTTTGAAGAGCCTCTTGTTTGACGCTAAACTCTCACAAGGGATTCTGTCACAAGCTGAACACCAAAACATCCATTGATCCATATTTCACACAAGCCATCACATTCCCAAGCCGACTCTCAAAAGGCTCCCAGTCTCAGAGCTGTATAACTGAATAAGGCAGTTTGTATAAACAATGAATCACGATTTTCTTCATCTGCGCTATTCTGCCCTCTGGAGGAACCAAAGCATCCTGTTGGGAGTACTGTCAGGAATGGATCTGTTACTCTTTTGCATTTGGGAAATGACTTGGTGGAGTGGTAATGTTCCTCATCAACTTTCATCATTGAGCCAATACACTGCCATGAAATATTACAACAGTTCTCAACAACTCAAAAAAGATCACAGACTTGTTCTGATTGAGACAGCAGGGAAAAACAATGCTAAGTACTTTATATAAATATAAAATGTAATACTATATTGCATAAATACAATATGAAATTATTTTTAAAAATCAAATAAAAACATGAATTACTACGAGCAGCCTGATATTAACAACTGCAAATAAATACGTTCATCAAATATTCAGAGAGAAAGTTTTACCTCTGCTGCCATCTACTGTTCAGAGTAATAAAAGAAACAGTCCATATACGAGCATTGTTTCACTTTTTGTAAAGGAGAGCAGGTCTACATTAGGTCTGGAAAACACTTAGCCACTGGTATTTCTTAAAATATGCTACATTTTAGTAGCATGTGAATTTAATTAACTTTAATTAAACCACTGAGTAATGAATGAGTAGCAAATAAATAAATAAATGTACAGCATGTAAATAAAATAAAACTAAATAATGTGGAACTATAACCACCATTATGTTATTTCTTAAAGTGGGCCACTGAGTAATGAATAAGTAGCATGTAAATAAAATGGTACATGAATATGGTTCCATCATGTATTCAAAAGTAATATGGCATTATCATCTGAAGTACAAATACTATTTTGGGAGGTGGATCATTAGTAGAATAAAATCACAACACTCCAGTGTAAACAGTGATTTTGAATAACAAGCATTTATATCTACTTTATTCCATTAAATATAAACAGAATGAATTGCTGAATTACTCTGAATTACTGTGGTGTTTGAGTATAACAGTGACAAAACAGAAAACCAGATCAATGTTAGAGATACAACACTTGAGTGTCCACTATCTAGGTGCCCTTGATGTAGTACCACCATAACAACCACAAGGAGGACTCAGATAGCCATAAACGCGTGTCTGTTGTTCCTCAACATGAGTGGGTTGCAAAATATAAATCTACAGTCTGGAGGTGTGAGGAAAAATATTAACGTATAGTTTCTCCAACACATTTTACCTCAGCCATCTCAGTAGTTCGTAAAGTGTTTCTTTCTTTGTCAAATGTAATTATTTGTCCCTGATACTTTTTCTTTTTAGGATGCTTTTAAAATGTCGTAATAAATTCAATCATAACGAGCTTGATGGGTTTCTGTTTGTATTGTGAATTCATTTATGTCACAAAGTAAGAGAGTGAACGTGGGTTAATGAAAAAGTCACAAACGAATGGCTCTTATGAGCCTGTACTTTTTAGTGAATCAAACGCATACAATTCAAACGTAGTCCGATTACAGAATGATTGATTCTTAAGAGTCAGTTCTTTTTGGAGAATCAAAAACATACAGCACAATCAGTGTAGTTGGACACCTTAATGTATGATTCTTATGAACTGGTTCGTTTTAGTGAATCAAACACATATAGGGCAACGGTGAGGTCCGACACATGAGCAAATGACTCTTTTGAACATGTTCTTTAGTGAATTAAAAGCATACAGCTCAATCAGTGTAGTCTGATTCCCGAACAAATGATTCTTATGATCCAGTTCGTTTTAGTGAATCAACAAAATATAGTGCAAAGGCGTAGTGTCACTGCCGAATGAAAGACTCTAATGAGTCTAATGAGTCACTAATGAGTTGTTCTTCTTCGTCCTCTTTTTTTAGTGAAACTGATAGACCTACAACTTCCAATGAGCCGTAGGACATTAATTATAGTTCAGCAGCTGTTGACCTTTGTTGTTCATATGATATTGTGTAGTTGAAGATCTACATTATGTCAGAAGTATTTCATAAATGAATTACCACATTTTTGTTTGTTCGGTATCATTTATATCATTAAAGGGATACTCAACCCAAAGATTAAAATTCTCTCATCATTTACTCAACCTCATTCCATCCCAAATGTATATGACTGACTTTCTTCAGATAAACACAAATGGAAATTTTTTAGAAACAAGTTGATGCAAAACTATGGTAATCTATCCATATAAACCATTGCTTCCAGTCAACTGTCAAATGTGTGTGGGAAGTGGTGTGGAAGCACGGAGGACCATCATTACTTGCAAGAGTTAAACAATGCATTTGAACTCATGAACCCGTATTTGACAGTTGGCCGGAAGTGATGGTTTATAGTGGTTTATACTAAAAACGTAGTACTTTTCCCTGACACACCTATTGTTTTACTTAAAGGGGTCATATGATGCGATTCCAAGTTTTCCTTTTTCTTTGGGGTGTTACAAGCTGTTTGTGAATAGATAAGATCCCTAAAGTTGCAAAGACTAAAGTCTCAAACCCAAAGAGATAGTCTTTATAAAAGTTAAGACTCATCCACGCCCTCCTAAAATGCCTCGTTTAAACACGCCCCCACATGTCTACGTCACTGTGTGGGAAGATTTGCATAACACTGCCCAAATGTTCACGCAAAGCAAGAAGGCGTAACTTTGATTCTTGCTGTAGTATTGTTGTTGCCGCGACGCCATGTCGTGGAGACGCTGTGTGTTTCGATGTGAAAGCGAAACTAATTTGTTTGGCCTTCCAAAAGAGGACACAACTAGAAATCAGTGGTTAAGTTGTATTTACAACACTGTTCCAGAACAGTTCAAACCAAATATTAGAGTGTGTGCAGTGCATTTTATTTATTAGTTTTTGCAGTGCAGTTTCCTGAACCTGGGAGAGTAGCCTATAATGCCATCTTTTCTGACTCACAGCCTGTAAGTACGTTTTCATATTTAAAGAATTTGCCACTGACGATTCAAACGCGAGTTTTGAGCAGTGTAGAGTAGCGCTTGTTGTTTGTCGTTTCTCCGATCACAAATGCAGACATGGTTTTATGTTTACGTGGCACGATGCAACGCAATGCGTAAAAAGACAGTATAAGTCATTATAATCAGTAATTATGTCCCCACTGGATGCAACAAATGCCTCATAATGGGTTTTAATGTTTTTGTCTCGATGGACAAGGCATCACAGTATGGTAAGGGGCGTAACATTTCCGTCACACGCTTGAGGTATTCAGCAGAGGAGAAACAATAATGTACAGTATGTGGAAAATAATGTGTTTTTTTTTACCTTAAACCGCATAAACACATTGCATTACACCAAATACACAAAATAATGTTCTTTTTAGCAACGTCATATGACCCCTTTAAGAAGACATGGATTCATCCACTGGGGTTGTATAGATTACCGTTGTGGTTTTTGAAGAGTCACCTCTGAGAGAATTTTCATTTTTGGGTGAAGTATGCTTTTTAGGTGAATTTTTGGAAAAAAAAATTTCCACCTGAAAAGTCTGTGTAAACACACCTTTTGCAAGAAATGTATTATTGAAATGCTATTGTCATTTGGCAAAGGTTTATTCCTTAAAACCGCTAAACTCTTCATGATTCCCAACCCAAATGTAAAGCCACAGTTTGTTCAGCACTCTAGTTGTGTTCACATCCCCCCATGGACACACACACTTGTGCAAATGCTGACAGAGCAGCTATATGGAACACACCAGAAAAAATTTAGTCATTTAGTGGACAAATACTAATTCAGACACACCAATGCATGCTCTCAGCACATCCCCATTCTGTCCGGTTCAGCGATGATAAACAACACCCTGTGTATAAGCCATACAACACACACTAAAAGGCTTTTGATAAACCATCAGGAGCATTTGAAATCAACCATCCTATGTGATGTCAAAGACTATGCAGAACGATTTTGGACACCGGACAGAAAACACATTAAATCCCTTACATGGCAGCTGTGGAAGTAAATTGTGAGAGAGCATTAGGATTACATTTTCCCTGTAACCAAACTTGTTACCGAGGACTAAATGAAACCAAACTGGTAGACGTACAGATTGTGATTTGACTTCTTTGAACAAAACAGAAGGGAATGGAGAGGAATGACAGATTGAGGGGAGAAAAGAGGAGCACAATGCTGCATATGATGTTTGAGGGGGCTAGACAAAGACCAGTTACTACCCCCTCCACCCCCTCTCAGTGCCAGCTAAAAATACTTCCTTTTCAGGCTTGCGCGTGGCTGCCTTTGATCTGCGGGCCACTCCGGGCCCTGTGCGTCAGCAATGACGTCAATCAAGCTGGAGAGGGGCTCCTGTTGTAGGTGGAGCGGCTTGTGGGTGGGCTGCTGCAGCCGGTATGAATGAACAACCGAGTGCTGAGAGATCTGCATTGTCTGTTGTGCAGGGGCCCCGGATCCTATCCTTACTCAACCCCTAAAGCTGTACATCGTCCATTAATTGCCACCCTCTCAATCCCTTGTGTGTGTGTGTGTGTGTGTTTTAATGTTGAAATATACTAGACTATTCATAGAAGCCTTCATCTGCTGATAAAACAGCATTTTTTAACAAAATGGGGTAAATACAAAGTCCACGATAAAGACATGTACGCTGTGTTTGCCTTACTCATTGGAAGTGATTCAGCAATGTAATTCCTCATAATCTGGAGTTTTCAAACAAGTTTCCAGTATTGTGAAAAAAAGTTAAAATATTATGTGAAATATATTGCATTAAACATTTTTATTTTATTAATATCCTTTTTATAATAACCACACACTATCCCTGCAGAAACCTGGCCAAGATTCCCTCTCCTTTGTCCTGACTCATAAAAAACTACTTTTTACGGTTGCTGTCATTTTCATATGATTCAAATATCCTGCAGATGTTTGTAAGTTTAACACACACATATTGTCAAACTCACTCTCAGGTTTACTCTGTTATCACAACTCTCCTGACCACAGTTTACCGTTGGTGAATTGATTTGACTGCGCAATTGAGAGAAGCATTTTCAGGTGTCTCCTACTCTCTTTGATTTTTGCATAATTATACGATGCAGCTGTCATTCGGCACCTCACGACAAAAATGAGATTTGCACCAAAAAAAATAAGATGGGAGGTACAAATGGCCACATACTTTGCATTGTTTTCATGCTGACATTTAAACAAAGTTGTACTAGGAGTGCCATATAAAGGGTTCTCTCTCGATTACAAATACAGTGTAAAAGCATCATTTGTACTGAGAGAAGCATATGTTTAAAAATTACAACTTCTCTAGTCTCCATACATTTCACTCACAGCCATGTCCTGTGTTAGAGGATGTGTCTCCCAAAAATTAAGAATCTGTCAATTTATTCACCTTCACATCCATTAGACATTGGTTAATCATCAAAATACAAATGAAGATATTTTTAATGAAAACTGAGACCTATAACTGAAATGCATATGTGAATAAAAGCCTAAATTAAATCTGTTCATCATATCTCTTCACAAGACTTTGATTAAACCGATCAATTCATATGGACACTTTTATGACCTTTTTGGATCTTCTAAGTTTTGGTTACCTGGACTTTCACTGGAAAGACAGATACCTCTCAGGTTTCATTAAAAATATCTTAATTTGTGCTTCAAAGATTAAGCAAAGTCTTATGGCTTTGGAATAACATGAGAGTGAGTAAATTATGACATTTTCATTTTTGGGTGAACTATCCCTTTAGAATTCATTCGAAAGTTCTTTGGCTGCTCCCATGTGTGAATGGCAAATGCAAAGGCATTTTAACTTCATCGACAAATATATATAAAATTGCTATTTAATCGTTGCATTTAAAAATGAATTATCAATTTATTATTTACTGTCACATTTAAAAACATTTGCTTTAGTTACTTTTTAAAAGTGAAAAGTGAATTTGAAAAGAAATTAAAATTGAAATAACACATGGATGATTAACTCCTTTTATTAATATGGCACTCCACTGGTGAAATGTTGGTGAATTACTTTTATTTGCATTATCAACTGCACACAGTTCTCCAAAGAAACCCTGGACCTAGGGCTGGGTATCGTTAAAAAATTTTTCGATACCAATACCTTGACTTCGATACCGGTTCCTGAACGATACTTTTTTTCAATACTAATTTTATGAAATCCATTTTAACAAGATTGCATTACACATATACCTCTAAAAACTTACATTACACATTACCTCATAAAACTATTTTTTTTTAGTTTGTTGAGGTGTTTACAGACTCAAAGACTCATCTCCTCAGCCACTGCACAAAGGAACAAAATGTAACCAACACAATAAATCAGTGAAAATAATTTTAATAAAGTTAAAATAGTTTCAATAGTTTCAAAATAGTTCAAATACATTTTAAGTCGGTTTGTGAGGCTCACTGCTGTATAGCCTACTAATGATCTTTAAATCACTCAGCAAAATAAATAAATAAATAAATAAATGAATAAAATAAAAATAAAATAATAAAATAAAATAAAATAAAATAAAATAAAATAAAATAAAATAAAATAAAAAAAATAAAATAAAATAAAATTAGGATGTCCGCTTTTTCAGGAGACAGACAAGCCCTCTTTTCACTGATGATGTCCCCAGGACTAATGTCCCTAGGCTATGTTTACACTAGTGCATTTTCATTTTAAAACACATAGCTATAGACAGAATGGAAGGTATTTTCTGAAAAAGAAAATGCAAATACATTTTTTACAAAGCTTTTTATTAATGTTCACACAATAATAGTGACAATTCAAATTAAAATGTAAAGTTTAGTTTTCGTTTAATCGTCTTTTATTTCACAGTTTTCATCTTCATTTTCATTTTCAAAGTCAACCTCTATGCAAATTATATGTTAATAGGAGGGCGTGGTTTACTGTTCAAGTGATGTAGAGTCTGAGGCAGGCCCGGATTGGCTAATCGGGAGCACAGGGAGGATTCCCGGTGGGCCGGTCTGTGATGTTCTATTGATGTTCTAATGATAATTGGCGTCCAATATGCCTTCTTAATAATGATTACAAAATTTTAGCCTTAATTTTTGCTAAACGTCTTTAAAATGTAATAGATGCTATTATAGATGAATCCCAGTCTGGTTTCTTACCGGGGAGGCATATTTCAAATAATATTAGATTAGTGTTGGATCTTATTGATTACTCTGACTTAATTGTAGATGAGAGCTTTATTTTGTTTTTAGACTTTTATAAAGCATTTGATTCTGTTGAACATAAGTTTCTTTTTCTTGCCTTAGAAAAGTTTGGTTTTGGTCCTTTTTTTATCAAAGCTATTCAAACACTTTATGCAAATGCAAACTGTTCGATCAAATTGAAGACGGGCTCATCTACCAGATTTAATTTGCTACGTGGAATTAGACAAGGCTGCCCGATCTCACCGTATTTATTTTTATTAGCTGGTCAACTACGTTCTGTGTATCTTAGGGCAAGCGCTATACAGGGCATTCATATTGCAGATAGAGAGATCATACTGAGTCAACTCGCAGATGATACTACACTGTTTTTACGCAATTCTGCTCAGGTTTCTTTAGCTATTAATATTATTAGTTTATTCTCTCGGGCATCGGGCTTACACTTAAATATTCACAAATGTGAACTATTTTCAATCAAAACTTGTTGTCTGACAAACATAGATCGCATCCCAGTGAAAGACAAAGTTACTTACTTGGGTATAGTCATTTCTAAGGATATGAAGAATAGATGTGTTGATAACTTTTCCCCGATTATGGAAAAGACCAAAAAGAAACTAAATCTATGGTTACACAGAGATTTGTCTCTCAAGGGTAGAACTTTACTTTCTACAGCAGAGGGTCTTTCACGTCTAGCTTATTCTGCTACATCTCTTTATGTCGATGCTCAGACTTCCAAGACAGTTGACCAATGTTTATTTAATTTCTTATGGAAAAATAAGAAACATTATATTAGAAAATCTGTAGTTATGAATTCTTATGAAAAAGGTGGACTTAATTTCATCAGCTTTTCTACCCTTAATTGTACATTTAAAATAAATTGGATTAAACAACATTTAAAAAATCCCACCTCTTTATGGAA